>NW_019945449.1:49245-59269 GCF_002910315.2 Salvelinus sp. IW2-2015 | reverse complement strand
GTCTAGATTCAATCTGGACCGCACTTTATAGAACGATTGACATTTAAAGGTGATTTCTGAGTTAACATATAAAGCGTTTACTGTGAATCTGATTCTGATCTTTTCTGAAGATGAGACTCCTCTGATGAATCGCTCACTTGTTCATGGTTGGTTAATAACAAGTAGAATGCACTGTACCAACCCCTGTCATGAACACAAGGGGAACTTTGTTGGATACATGTTTGTTTCAAGAACAGCTGTACGGCTATGCGACACTTGAAAGTAAATATTTTGTTGCATACCAAGCTGGTGTTGACACAACACCATAGTGGTTTATCACTCCCCAAGGAGTGATATCACTCCTCAAGGCCAATAGACTTATTCTGAAGGAGAGACCTGTTGGTAGCCATATAACAAGGCCTAACAGCAGCCTTTCAGACCTTGGTTCAAATACTATTTGAAATATCTCAGTTACTTTCACACACATTTTGAAGTATGTATTCAGATATGTTATAATTTGAAAAACAAGTAGTTGAATTTTGGAATGCAGTTGGAAATACACTTGGAAAGTATTGGAAGTATTTGAAAATACTCAAATACACTGACTCAAATACACTCCCATGCATTTAACCCAGGTATTTGAAAAGAGTATTTGCAAGAATGTTTGAATGTACTTTGAAATTGTAGCCTATTTAAAGGAAAATATTATAACATCATTAGACTTGTTTTCTTTTGATAATTGTTTTCTTTTATTATTTAGCCAAAAACGTAACTACGCAAGACAGTTAAGAAAACAGTGTTATTTAGAATGATACATTTTAATTGAACTTTAATTGCCTTTTTCAGGGACAGAACTACAGATTTTTACCTTCACAGCTCTGGGATTCGATCCAGCACACTTTCGGTTACTGACCCAACACTCTAACCACTCAGCTACCTGCTGCCCCAATTCACTCACGAACACATTATTTGAAAATACTCGAAATACACAGAAAATGTTAATTTAAATAACAAATAATTCAATAGAAATACATATATTTAAACCCATGTCTGCAACCTATACACAACCTATAAAGAAAACAAGTCTTACAGTGCCTTACACCATACTGTACAATATAGCTGTTGTGAACTCACTCAGAAACGGTGTGCTGGTTTGACAGTACATGGCTAATGATCGTATAGTACTGACATGACATGGTTAATATTGAAACCCGGATGTCTTAGCCATGTCTGATTCCTGGCTTAGGAAAACCGACAAAAACCCTGAAATTTCCATCCCTAACTACATCTTCCGACAAGATAGAACTGCCAAAGGGGGCTGGGTTGCAATCTACTGCAGAGATAGCCTGCAGAYTTCTGTCTTACTATCCAGGTCTGTACCAAAACAATTCGAGCTTCTTGTTCTAAAAATTCACCTTTCCAGAAACATGTCTCTCACCATTGCCGCTTGCTGTAGACCACCCTCTGCCCCCAGCTGGGGCCTGGACACCATATGAGAATTGATTGCCCCCCATCTATCTTCTGAGCTCGTGCTGCTACGTGACCTAAACTGGGACATGCTTAACACCCCAGCCATCCTACAATCTAAGCTTGATCCCCTCAATCTCACACAACTTATCAATGAACCTACCAGGTACAACCCCAAATCCATAAACACGGGCACCCTCATAGATATCATCCTAACTAACTCSCCTTCCAAATACACCTCTGCTGTTTTCAACCAAGATCTCAGCGATCACTGCCTCATTGCCTGCATCCGTAATGGGTCTGCGGTCAAACGACCACCCCTCATCACTGTCAAACGCTCCCTAAAACACTTCAGCGAACAGGCCTTTCTAATCGACCTGGGTATCCTGGAATGACATTGACCTCATCTCGTCAGTAGAGGATGCCTGGGTTTTCTTTAAAAGTGCCTTCCTCACCATCTTAAATAAGCATGCCACATTCAAAAAATGTAGAACTAGGAACAGATATAGCCCTTGGTTCTCTCCAGACCTGTCTGCCCTTGACAAGCACAAAAACATCCTGTGGCGCTCTGCATTAGCATCGAAAAGCCCCCGTGATATGCAACTTTTTAGGGAAGTTAGGAACCAATATACACAGGCAGTTAGGAAAGCTAAAGGCTAGCATTTTCAAACAGAAATTTGCATCCTGTAGTACAAACTCAAAAGTTCTGGGACACTGTAAAGTCCATGGAGAATAAGAGCACCTCCTCCCAGCTGCCCACTGCACTGAGGCTAGGAAACACCGTCACTACCGATAAATCCACAATAATTGAGAATTTAAATAAGCATTTTTCTACGACTGGCCATGCTTTCCACCTGGCCACTGCTACCCCAACGGTCAACAGCCTTGCGCTCCCCACAACAACTCGCCCAAGCCTTCCCCATTTCTCCTTCACCCAAATCCAGATAGCTGATGTTCTGAAAGAGCTGCAAAATCTGGACCCCTACAAATCAGCCGGGCTAGACAATCTGGACACTCTCTTTCTAAAATTATCTGGCGAAATTATTGCAACCCCTATTACTAGCCTGTTCAACCTATCTTTCGTATCGTCTGAGATTCCCATAGATTGGAAAGCGGCCACGGTCATCCCCCCTTCAAAGGGGGAGACACTCTAGACCCAAACTGCTACAGACCTATATCTATTCTACCCTGCCTTTCTAAGGTCTTTGAAAGCTAAGTTAACAAACAGATTACCGACCATTTGGCACCTCACCGTACCTTCTCCGCTATGCAATCTAGTTTCCGAGCTGGTCATGGGTGCACCTCAGCCACGCTCAAGGTCCTAAACGATATCATAACTGCCATCGATAAGAGACATTACTGTGCAGCCGTATTCATCGACCTGGCTAAGGCTTTCGACTCTGTCAATCAAAACATTCTTATTGGCAGACTTAACAGCCTTGGTTTCTCAAATGATTGCTTCGCTTGGTTCACCAACTACTTCTCCGATTGAATTCAGTATGTCAAATCGGAGGGCCTGTTGTCCTTACCTCTGGCGGTCTCTATGGGGGTGCCACAMGGTTCAATTCTCAGGCCGACTCTCTTCTCTGTATACATCAATGATGTCGATCTCGCTGCTGGTGATTCTTTGATCCACCTCTACGCAGACGATGACATTCTTTATACCTCTGGCCCTTCTTTGGACACTGTGCAGAATAGAAGTGCAAATCCCTCATGTTTAACAATCCAGGTAGACTAAGTCAAATGCTGAAAGTATATGAAAGAAAACAGATACGATCAACCTCCAGATGAGTTTACAACGCCATACAACTCTCCTTCCGTGGCCTCCAACTGCTCTTAATTGCAAGTAAAACTAAATGCATGCTCTTCAACCAATCGCTGCCCACACCTGCCCGCCTGTCCAGCATCACTACTCTGGACGGTTCTGACTTAGGATATGTGGACAACTACAAATACCTAGGTGTCTGGCTAGACTGTAAACTTCCAGACTCACATTAAGCATCTCCAATCCAAAATTAAATCTAGAATCTGCTTTTTATTTCGCAACAAAGCATCCTTCACTCAGGCTGCCAAACTTACCCTCATAAAACTGACCATCCTACCGATC
Source organism: Salvelinus sp. IW2-2015 (assembly GCF_002910315.2). NCBI lineage: Eukaryota > Metazoa > Chordata > Actinopteri > Salmoniformes > Salmonidae > Salvelinus > Salvelinus sp. IW2-2015. Next base: position 55,716 of record NW_019945449.1, on the reverse strand, counting down.
CTCGARTTCGGCGATGTCATTTACTAAATAGCCTCCAACACTCTACTCAACAAATTGGATGCAGTCTGTCACATTGCTATCCATTTTCTCACCATAGCCCCATATACTACCCATCACTGCGACCTGTATGCTCTCGTTGGCTGGCCCTCGCTTCATACTCGTCACCACACCCACTGGCTCCAGGTCATCTACAAGTCTCTGCTAGGTAAAGCCCCGGCTTATCTCAGCTCACTGGTCACCATAGCAGCACTCACCCGTAGCACGCGCTCCAGCAGGTATATCTCTGTAGTCACCCCCAAAACCAATTCTTCCTTTGTCCGCCTCTCCTTCCAGTTCTCTGCTGCCAATGACTGGAACAAACTGCAAAAATCTCTGAAGCTGGAGACTCTTATCTCCCTCACTAGCTTTAAGCAKCAGCTGTCAGAGCAGCTCACAGATCACTGCACCTGTACATAGCTCATCTGTAAATAGCCCATCCAATCTACCTCATCCCCATACTGTATTTATTTATTCATTTATCTTGCTRCTTTGCACCCCAGTATCTCAACTTGCACATTAATCTTCTGCACATCCTACCATTCCAGTGTTTCATTGCTATATTGTAATTATTTTGCCACCATGGCCTATTTATTGCCTTTTCTCTCTTATCCTACCTCAGAGAGACCTGTTGGTAGCTGTATATTTTTCTACTGTATTATTGACTGTATGTTTGTTTATTCCATGTGTAACTCTGTGATGTTATATGTGCCGAACTGCTTTGCTTTATCTTGGCCAGGTCGCAGTTGTAAATGAGAACTTGTTCTCAACTGGCCTACCTGGTTAACTAAAGGTGAAATAAAATAAAATAATAATTTAAAATATATTGAGAGAGTGTCTTCAGATGCTAAAAAGTAATTAACGGTATCTTCGTCTTTGGCAAATTAATCTCCCTTTCCCCCCTGCTGGATAACCGGTGGTAATCGATCTCTGCAGTCTGGCAGAACATGTCTGACATGCCATGTCTGCATGTCTGGCAGACAATCAGTGGTGGAGACGGATCACCACCTCAAGCTGAAACCTCGGCCAAGACGGAGTGCTCTTTCCTCCGGGGAAGGACTGCCCGTTCTTATGATCTCGCCATCACGGTTGACACTCCATTGTTGTCCTCCTCCCAGAGTGCTAAGAACCGGCGTGATCTGGGACAACACCCTGTCGTTCTCAACTAACATCAAGGCGGTGACCCCGTTCCTGTAGGTTCATGCCTCTACAACATCGGCAGCAGTACGACCCTGCCTCACGCAGGAAAGCGGCGCAGGTCCTAATCCAGGCACTTGTCATTTCCCGTCTGGAATTACTGGCAAACTCGCTGTTGGCTGGGCTCCCCTGCCTGTGCCATTAAACCCCTACAACTCATCCAGAACGCCGCAGCCCGTCGGGGTGTTCAACCTTTCCCAAAGTTCTCTCACGTCACCCGCGTCCTCCCTCTCTCCACTGGCTTCCAGTTGAAGCTCGCAATCCAATACAAAGACCATGGTGCTGCCTACGGAGCTGTGAGGGAACGGCACCTCCGTACCTTCAGGCTCTGATCAGGCCCTACACCCAAACAAGGGCACTGCGTTCATCCACCTCTGCCTGCTCACCTCCTACCTTCGAGGAGTACATGCCCCCAGCCCAGTCAAAACTGTTCGCTGCTCTGGCACCCCAATATGGTGGATAACAAACTCCTCACGACGCCAAGGTCAGCGGAAAGTCAATCACCACCTTCCGGAGACACCTGAAACCCCACCTCTTTAAGGAATACCTAGGACTAGATAAAAGTAATCCTTCTCCCCCCCCCCCCCCGCCCCCCCCCCACCACCCCCCACCCCCCCCCCACCCCCCCCCCCCCCCCCCCCCCCCCTTAAAAGATTAGAATGCACTATTGTAAAGTGGTCTGTTCCACTGGATATTGCATAATGGTGAATGCCACCAATTTGTAAGTCCCGCTCTGGGGATAAAGCGGTCTTGCTAAATGACTTACAATGTAAATGTAAATGTATACAGTAGGACAATCCCAATCACAAACTTGTTATAGCCATGACCTCTTCTGTTCCCTCACTCTAACGATTATATATTCATGTCATGTGATATCGGATGACCATAGCCAACAACCGGCTTGTCGTTTCTGAGTTCCCCCTCTCTGTTCCCTGCTGCAGGATCTCCTTTTCACACTTCCCCCTCCTGATATCCCCCGGTTCCCCCTCCAAAAACAGTGTTTTCCTCCTGATATCCTGTTTTCTCCCTGCCCTCTTTCCGTCCAACCTGCTGTCTCTGTAATTGAGAGTCACCTCCTATGTATTCTTAGCGCCTCATTTCCAGTGGCAAGTAACCTGATCCACAGACAGCTGCTGCATGGAGCAGAAAAACGCACCAGCCACCCAGCCTTGTCCAAATATGTCTAAAAGCATGAGCTGATTAAAATTAGCTCTTGCCCTCAAAGCAGGAAAGAGGAGCGAGAGGAAGAGGAGAGAGAAGGGAAGGGGAGGGGAAAGGAGGAATGGGGAGAGGGAGGAGGCAAGAGCGAGGCGAGGAGGAGGAAGAGGAGAGGAGAGGAGAGCAGAGAGCGAGGAGAGGAGAGGAGAGGAAGGAAGAGAGAGGAGAGGAGAGAGAGGAGAGGAGAGGGAGAGACAGAGGAGAGGAGGAGAGGAGAGGAGGAGGAGAGACGAGGAGGAGAGGAGAGGTAGAGGAAAGGGGAGGGGAGGGGGAGGACGAGGAGGGGGAGGGGTGGAGGGGAGGTGAGAGGGAAGAGGAGAGAAGAAGTATGGGGAAGGAGGATACTGCAGTCAGTGGCCTGTGAACTGCAAACAGCAAACCTGGATTCAAATAGCATGTGTTTTCTTTCAAATACTTTTGCTGAGCTTAATTGCTCTTGCCTGGCAGAATAGAAGTGCAAATCCCTCATGTTTAACAATCCAGGTAGACTAAGTCAAATGCTGAAAGTATATGAAAGAAAACAGATACGATGTGAACCCAGGCAGGTTTGAGGACAGAGAGACAACAGTGTGGATCTCTGCCTCCTCCTCCTCCTATCTAGACCACACACAGAGAACCCGGGTGACAGAGAGGTAGTTACAGGAAACTGGACTCTAGGCCCTGTTGGCACCTGTTGTTCCACTTCCACTCACTCTGCTAATCTCACTACAGGGCCTGTTTGTCTGTCGATCGGGTGACCAAACCTGGGTTTAAATAGTATTTGTTGTCTTTCAAAAACATTACATGTGATTGGTTCCCTTCAGCTTGATAGAGCTTGTCTGGTGCAATGACACCAATGGGATTGTCCTAAAAGTACAAACTCTGCCCAACATGCCACACCAGGCAGTCAAACACCCAAACTATTTGAATATAATACTTTTCTTTCTTAAACTAGCAAGAAAGAAAACTGGCTCTGACTATTGACAGCTGCTTTGTTTTTGGACATTTGTATTGCATACAATGACTGTGACATGTGGTTGTGTCTACTAGCTACCTTAAGATTAACGCACTAACTTTAAGTCGTTCTGAATTAGAGTGTCTCCTAAATGACTCAACGGAAATTTTGCCTGACACGATCACTTTGCCTTCTACTAATTATCGCCTAATATGAAGGCATGCATAAACTTTRTTTTAACCAAATCTGATGGTTGGAAGTTTCTGTTAGTTCTGATGCGATTCTGATAATATTACCATTATATCAACACACTTATATCAACACCATTTAGCAACATTAAATTGCTTTAGAACAGTAGACATCAAGTCACTTAGAACAGTAGGCATCAAGTCACTTAGAACAGTAGGCATCAAGTCACTTAGAACAGTAGGCATCAAGTCACTTAGAACAGTAGACATCAAGTCTTGAGGAACAGCAGGCATCACGTCTTGAGGAACAGTAGGCATCACGTCTTGAGGAACAGCAGGCATCACGTCTTGAGGAACAGTAGGCATCACGTCTTGAGGAACAGCAGGCATCACGCATCTTGAGGAACAGTAGGCATCACGTCTTGAGGAACAGGCAGGCATCACGTCTTGAGGAAACAGGCAGGCATCACTTGGCTGATAACGCTGTGCATATAACGTTTGAACGATCTATCATCTTCACCTAACACAAAGTTACATTGGTCCCAGATGCTTTCAACTGCCCAATTCATAGGCATGCCCGATATAGGCATACTTTTATTTTTACAAGGTGATATTGCTCTTCAATGGGATAACTTGAAATAACATAATGTAGGTAATTAAATAGTCCAATTACACTAGGCCTGTCATGTGAACAAGTCCTCACGTGAAATCATTGTCAAAGGAGCAAGAGCTCCTGTCCATGTAGGTCTAACTATTTATAGATACTGTTCCATGTAGGTCTAATTATTTATAGATCTGTTCCATGTAGGTCTAGATTATTTATAGTTCTGTTCCATGTAGGTCTAGATTATTTATAGATCTGTTCATGTAAGGTCTAGATTATTTATAGATTCTGTTCCATGTAGGTCTAGATTATTTATAGATTCTGTTCCATGTAGGTCTAGATTATTTATAGATTCTGTTCCATGTAGGTCTAGATATTTATAGATTCTGTTCCATGTAGGTCTAGATTATTTATAGATTCTGTTCCATGTAGGTCTAGATTATTTATAGATTCTGTTCCATGTAGGTCTAGATTATTTATAGATTCTGTTCCATGTAGGTCTAGATTATTTATAGATTCTGTTCCATGTAGGTCTAGATTATTTATAAGATCTGTTCCATGTAGGTCTAGATTATTTATAGATTCTGTTCCATGTAGGTCTAGATTATTATAGATACTGTTCCATATAGGTCTAGATTATTCATAGATTGATTTGATGAAATATCAAAAAATGATTTTAACTACTCCAAAGCTATTACATGTTGCAGGAACCACTGACCCTTCATTGTTTCTATAATCAAGACAGCTGCTGGTAACTCTTAGGTGGTCAGGACAGTTTCTGAGGTCTGCTAAATATCTGTGCACTTGGTGGCGTGGCCATTTTAGCATATAAACCTACGTGGGATACATGCCAGCAAACCCACTACACAACACAACAACTAAACAATACATGAATTGCACTATAACGGTGACAAATTATAAGGGTGAAGCACATGGGCTACTAAGTGCTTACTACACAACATGCACTTAATAAACTTTCTTAGCTACAGTATACATACAGTGGGGAGACAAGTATTTGATACACTCACGATTTTGCAGGTTTTCTACTTACAAAGCATGTAGAGGTGGGTCGTGGCTGGTGGTAGGTGATCAAATACTTATGTCATGCAATAAAATGCAAATTAATTACTTAAAAATCATACAATGTGATTTTCTGGATTTTTGTTTTAGATTCTGTCTCTCACAGTTGAAGTGTACCTATGAAAAAATGACAACCTCTACATGCTTTGTAAGTAGGAAACCTGCAAAATCGGCAGTGTATCAAATACTTGTTCTCCCAACTGTATCTTTCCCTTTTGCTGATTTTCGTTTAAATTTTTTTTTGACTCACCTAGAGTGAAGATGGCGTGGATGTCCTTTGTGGGCAAATTTTGTCATCAAAGTCTGGCCAATTGTCTGGATTTAATGGTGGGGAACTCTGAAAAGAATAACAAACATCTAGGCCACTCCATTGAATATACAGGCTAGCGATTGCTTTGCAATGCCTGCAGTTAGCAACTGATTCCTTACAAACCACCACTGTAGAAATGTGCGATTTCCAACTTGTTGTGTAATCTATCTGTCCAGTGATGACCACCAATACGTTTTATCTATAGTTTCTCTCTCATTATTTCTCTTCAGTGACAAGGATTAATAATGATTTGCCCGGTAGATTGTCGACTTGATTCATGATGACGACTGCTAGCTAAGACTTTGAAAGTATGATGTTGACATGATCAGTCCAATCAAGCTGCTGTAGATATAACGTGATTTGACGTCATTTTATCTGTGGCCAATGAAATTGAGCCTTCTTGGAAGGGCACTTGTAATGGAACTATATGGCAGGACACAAAGGGTTGGAATTTTGGATGTCTACCCTTACTAAGGACTTAACCTTGGTGATGACATGGTGTCCTCATGAGTGACAGAACACTTGACCAATCACGGCGCAATGCTCCTATGTTTCTGCTGGCTCGCCCCCACCACCACAGAAAGCACTGAGCTAGGCTGAAACGCATGCATTTTGGAGCTGCATTACTCAAGAAAACAAAAAAGAGACCATGTTTGTTTGTGGCTATATTAACTCAATGATATATATATATATTTGTTTGACATTGTTTGCAAGCTGATGTGTGACAGGTAATAATGCCAAAATAACATGCAAAACAGGCAAGCCCCCCCACCCCAAAAGGTCTCTATTCTCAGCATTTGTGAACACATTTCTACTCTGAGACGCTTTAGCAGCACAACAGGTAGGCAGGCCCTGGTCTACTGGTGACACGGAGCGATACAGGGCCAGACGTATACTCAAGCAA
>NW_019945449.1:46441-49220 GCF_002910315.2 Salvelinus sp. IW2-2015 | reverse complement strand
CAGGCAGTCAGTCTTTGAGGAACAGTAGGCATCACGTCTTGAGGAACAGCAGGCATCACGTCTTGAGGAACAGTAGGCATCACGTCTTGAGGAACAGCAGGCATCACGTCTTGAGGAACAGCAGGCATCACTTGCTGATAACGCTGCATTAACGTTTGAACGATCTATCATCTTCACCTAACACAAAGTTAACATTGGTCCCAGATGCTTTCAACTGCCCAATTCATAGGCATGCCCGATATAGGCATACTTTTATTTTTACAAGGTGATATTGCTCTTCAATGGGATAACTTGAAATAACATAATGTAGGTAATTAAATAGTCCAAATTACACTAGGCCTGTCATGTGAACAAGTCCTCACGTGAAATCATTGTCAAAGGAGCAAGAGCTCCTGTCCCATGTAGGTCTAGACTATTTATAGATTCTGTTCCATGTAGGTCTAGATTATTTATAGATTCTGTTCCATGTAGGTCTAGATTATTTATAGATTCTGTTCCATGTAGGTCTAGATTTATTTATAGATTCTGTTCCATATAGGTCTAGATTATTTATAGATTCTGTTCCATGTAGGTCTAGACTATTTTATGATTCTGTTCCATGTAGGTCTAGATTATTTATAGATTCTGTTCCATGTAGGTCTAGATTTTTATAGATTCTGTTCCATGTAGGTCTAGATTTATTTATAGATTCTGTTCCATGTAGGTCTAGATTATTTATAGATTCTGTTCCATGTAGGTCTAGATTATTTATAGATTCTGTTCCATGTAGGTCTGATATTTAAGATTCTGTTCCATGTAGGTCTATATTTTTATAGATTCTGTTCCATGTAGGTCTAGATTATTTATAGATACTGTTCCATATAGGTCTAGATTATTCATAGATTGATTTGATTGAAATATCAAAAAATGATTTTAACTACTCAAAGCTATTACATGTTGCAGGAACCACTGACGCTTCATGTTTCTATTATCAAGACAGCTGCTGGTAACTCTTAGGTCGTCAGGACAGTTTCTGAGGTCTGCTAAATATCTGTGCACTTGGTGCAGTGGCCATTTTAGCATATAAACAAACCAAAAAATGTGGGATACATGCCAGCAAAGCCACTACAACACAACAACACTAAACAATACATGAATTGCACTATAACGGTGACAAATTATAAGGGTGAAGCACATGGGCTACTAAGTCTTACTACACAACATGCACTTAATATTACTTTCTTAGCTACAGTATACATACAGTGGGGAGACAAGTATTTGATACACTCACGATTTTGCAGGTTTTCCTACTTACAAAGCATGTAGAGGTGGGTCGTGGCTGGTTGGTAGGTGATCAAATACTTATGTCATGCAATAAAATGCAAATTAATTACTTAAAAATCATACAATGTGATTTTCTGGATTTTTGTTTTAGATTCTGTCTCTCACAGTTGAAGTGTACCTATGATAAAAATGACAAACCTCTACATGCTTTGTAAGTAGGAAAACCTGCAAAATCGGCAGTGTATCAAATACTTGTTCTCCCAACTGTATGTCAGGTTTTGGCCAGGACTGTTCAGGTTTTGGTCACTAGATGTCCCCATTGCACCTTTTTTGTACCTTTTGTTTTTTCCTTGCTCTAATTATTGTTTGCACCTGTGTGTCGTTCCCTTGTTAGTATTTAACCCTGTGTGTTCCTCAGTTCTTTGCTCAGTGTTTGTATGTTAGCACCCAGCCCCAGCCTTGTTGTGAACATTTATTTCTCTATTGGATTTTCCAGAGGTTCTCTGGTTTAGTGCTTGTGTATTTTTGAGTAGTCTTTTGAGGTTTGTTTTTCCCTGCTTGTTTTTACCACTTTGTGGAGTTTCTTTGTATTTTGGAGGATATCCATTTTGTGCCTCTTGGCTTTATTTTTGGACGTGGTGGATTTATATTCTTTGCCTGAAGATCTTGTCCTTTTATTAAACCACCATCTCTAGTACTGCTGAGTCTGCCTCATCTTCTGGGTTCTGCCGACTATTAGTGACTGTTTCTCTCACCGGGTCCTGACACTGTATCTCCCTTTGCATATTTCGTTTACATTTTTTTGGACTCACCTAGTGAAGATGGCGTGGATGTCCTTTGTGGGCAAATTTTGTCATCAAAGTCTGGCATTGTCTGGATTTATGGTGGGAACTCTGAAAAGAAAACAAACARTAGGCCACTCCATTGAATAACAGGCTAGCGATTGCTTTGCAATGCCTGCAGTTAGCAACTGATTCCTTACAAACCACTCACTGTAGAAATGTGCGATTTCCAACTTGTTGTGTAATCTATCTGTCCAGTGGATGACCACCAATACGTTTTATCTATAGTTTCTCTTCATTATTTCTCTTCAAGTGACAAGGATTAATAATGATTTGCCCGGTAGATTGTCGACTTGATTCATGATGACGACTGCTAGCTAAGACTTTGAAAGTATGATGTTGACATGATCAGTCCAATCAAAGCTGCTGTAGATATAACGTGATTTGACGTCATTTTATCTGTGGCCAATGARATTGAGCCTTCTTGGAAGGGCACTTGTAATGGAACTKTATGGCAGGACACAAAGGGTTGGAATTTTGGATGTCTACCCTTACTAAGGACTTAACCTTGGTGATGACATGGTGTCCTCATGAGTGACWGAACACTTGACCAATCACGGCGCAATGCTCCTATGTTCTGCTGGCTCGCCCCCACCACCACAGAAAGCACTGAGCTAGGCTGAAACGCATGCATTTTGGAGCTGCATTACTCAAGAAAACAAAAAAGAGACCAT
>NW_019945449.1:32003-41270 GCF_002910315.2 Salvelinus sp. IW2-2015 | reverse complement strand
CTCTCTCTCTCTCCCTAGTTGCTAGTGGTTGGTGGGACAGAGCCCTGCCCTCTAAATTCATTTCAATTCAAGGGGCTTTATTGACATGGGAAACATATGTTCACATTGCCAAAGCAAGTGAGGTAGATTATATACAAAAGTGAATAAAACAATAAAAATTAACCTCTCTCCCTGTCTCTGTCTCGCTCTCCTCTCTCTCTCTCTCTCTCTCTCTCTCTCTCTCTCTCTCTTCTCTCTCTCTCTCTCTCTCTCTCTCTTCTCTCTCTCTCTCTCTCTCTCCTCTCTCTCTCTCTCTCTCTCTCTCTCAGTATGTGGTGGGACAGAGGCCTTTGTTTGAATATGCTGGCCCTGTATCGCTCCGTGTCACCAGTAGACCAGGGCCTGCTACCTGGTTGTGCTGCTAAAGCGTCTCAGAGTAGAAATGTGTTCACAAATGCTGAGAATAGAGACCTTTTGGGGTGGGGGGGGCTTGCCTGTTTTGCATGTTTTTTGGCATTATTACCTGTCACACATCAGCTTGCAAACAATGTCAAACAATATATATTATATCATTGAGTTATATATGCCAAAACAAACATGGTCTCTTTTTTGTTTTCTTGAGTAATGCAGCTCCAAAATGCATGCGTTTCAGCCTAGCTCAGTGCTTTCTGTGGTGGTGGGGGCGAGCCAGCAGAACATAGGAGCATTGCGCCGTGATTGGTCAAGTGTTCTGTCACTCATGAGGAACACCATGTCATCACCAAGGTTAAGTCCTTAGTAAGGGTAGACATCCAAAATTCCAACCCTTTGTGTCCTGCCATATAGTTCCATACAAGTGCCCTTCCAAGAAGGCTCAATGTCATTGGCCACAGATAAAATGACGTCAAATCACGTTATATCTACAGCAGCTTTGATTGGACTGATCATGTCAACATCATACTTTCAAAGTCCTTAGCTAGCAGTGGCAGGGCTCTGAGAGAGAGTTCCCAAACCTTCCATAACAAAGCCATCACTTACAGAGAGATGAACCTGGAGAAGAGTCCTCTAAGCAAGCTGGTCCCAGGACAACAACACAATTAGACCCAAACAAATCATGAGATAACAAAAAGATAATTACTTGACACATTGGAAATAAAATAAAAAAATAGAGCAAACTACGATGCTATTTGGCTCTAAACAGAGAGTACACAGTGGCAGAATACCAGACCACTGTGACTGACCCAGACACCATTGTAAATACAACCCTTATTTGTGTTTATTTATTTTCCCTTGTGTACTTTAACCATTTGCACATCGTTACAACACTGTATTTGAAATTTCTTTATTCTCTTGGAACTTCTGTGAGTGTAATGTTTACTGTTCATTTTTATCGTTTATTTCTCTTTTGTATATTATCTACTTCACTTGCTTTGGCAATGTTAACACATGTTTCCCTTTACAATAAAGCCCCTTGAATTAAATGGAGTTGAATTGAGAGCAGGGGATTTCAAAGAACTATGCAGCTAGACTAGAAATATAAACTTTATTTTTTAAATGTTTAGATTTTGTTTTACTTTAAATGACCCAATTAAAGGAGAAACCCAGCAATCACATTTCAGGGTACACAACAACCCAGTACAGTACACCCTCCAGCACCACATTACAACCCCTCTCCAGGAGGTACGGGGGTCTCAGGAGAACTGTACAAACAGCCCCCCTGAGCCCCCATACCTCCTGATACATCTCCACACTGTTAATCATTTCAATGAAGCTCAAATTCAACCCTAGGGTGTGCAGAGACCATCTTTTTACATTTCAGAGAGCCATGGCAGSTATATGAGACAGATAAATCTTATGCATCGGTTCTGTCAGACATGGGCCCCGACAAAAGATCTCAGTAAGACAAAAACAACGGTGTTCCAAAAATGGTCCAGTTGCCAGAKCCACTAATACAAATTTAATCTAGACACTGTTGCCCTAGCCTAGAGTTTACAACAAACTATATATTCCTTGGACTAAACATCATCGCCACAGGTAACTCCCACAAAGTTGTGAAAGATCTGAGAGAAAAGGCAAGAAGGGCCTTCTACGCTGTTAAAAGGAACATATAATTCAACATACCAATTAGGATCTGGCTAAATATAATTCGGTCAGAACCCTCTATGGCTGTCTCTTATACACATCTAGATGTGTATAAGAGACAGGAGCAGAATTAGGCCGAAACCAGCTATTTATCAAAATCCAGAAAAGAGCTGTTAAATTCTACAAACACCTAAAAGGAAGTGATTCCCAAACCTTCCATAACAAAGCCATCGCCTACAGAGAGATGAACCTGGAGAAGAGTCCCCTAAGCAAGCTGGTCCTGGGGCTCCGTTCACAAACACAAACAGACCCCACAGAGCCCCAAGGACAGAAACACAATTAGACCCAACCAAATCAGGAGCAAACAAAAAGATAATTACTTGACAATGTTACGGTTGTGTATGGGAGGCGAAGTCAGGTGCAGCAGAGTAGATTTAACAGGCGCACTTTTATTCCGGTCAAGAAACAGGCACAAAATGACATCAAAGTGCCCAAAAGAAAACACGGAACATGTACAAAAGTATAGCACGTGAACATCTCACATAAACAATAAACAATAAACAATAAACAACACGAAGACACGGAGGGGAACAGAGGACGAAATACATGCAGTGTGATTAGATAATGAAAACCAGGTGTGTATGGAAACAAGACCAAACAAATGGATACATGAAAAATGGAGCGGCGATGGCTAGAGAGCCGGTGACGTCGATAGCCGAACGGCGCCCGAACAAGGAGAGGAGCTGACTTCGGCGGAAGTCGTGACAGACATTTTGGAAAAAATTTACAAAAAAACAGAGCAAACTAGAATGTTATTTGGCCCTAAACAGAGAGTACACAGTGGCAGAAAACCTGACCACTGTGACTGACCCAAACTTAAGGAAAGCTTTGACTATGTACAGTGAGCATAGCCTTGCTATTGAGAAACAGAAATGTCGCCGTAGGCAGACCTGGTTCTCAAGAGAAGACAGGCTATGTGCACACTGCACACAAAATGGAGAGTGACAGAGAGAGACAGACGAGAAGAGACGGAGAGATAGAGACAGAGAGGGAGAGAGCGAGAGAGAGAAGAGAGAGAGAGAGAGAGAGAGAGAGACGAGAGAGAAGGAGAGGAAGAGAGAGAGAGAGAGAGAGGAGAGAGAGAGAGAGAGAGAGAGAGGAGAGGATGTCAGTGAGTCATGCAGCTAGGTCATGTGATGTAAATAGTGAATCATGGACTGGTAAACAGGGTGTAAAATGTAAATGGAGCACAATGTCCTCTGAGAGTAAAGTCATATTATTTTATTCAGCTTGGTCTTAAAACACTGAATAGCAATCAGCTTTGTGATTTCTTACTTTCAAGGTGTTTACATTATATAATCTGACAGTTTGGATACGTTCATTATTCAAGTAAATGTACTAACTTAAACATAACAAGTGTTCTCATCCAAGGAAGCAGGTAGCCAGCAGTTAGAGAGTTGGGCCAGTAACCGACTAGGTTGCTGGTTAGAATATCTGCGGTGAAAGTATGTTGATGTGCCCTTGAGCAAGGTACTTATCCCTGATATGCTCCAGGGGTGCTGACCCTGTAAAACAACACATTACACTACTATGACTGACCCTGTACAACAACACATTACACTACTTATGACTGACCCTGTAAACAACACATTACACTACTATGACTGACCCTGTAAAACAACACATTACACTACTATGACTGACCCTGTAAAAAACAACACATTACACTGCACCTATCATACCACTATGACTGACCCTGTAAACAAAACACCTATCATACTACTATGACTGACCCTGTAAACAAACACCTATCATACTACATGACTGACCCTGCTTAAACAACACCTATCATACTACTATGGCTGACCCTGTACAACAACACCTATCATACTACTATGACTGACCCTGTAAACAACACCTATCATACTACTATGGCTGACCCTGTACAACAACACCTATCATACTACTATGACTGACCCTGGTAAAACAACACCTATCATACTCACTGACTGACCCTGTTAAAACAACAACCTATCATACTACTATGGCTGACCTGTAAAACAACACCTATCATACTACTAGACTGGACCCTGTAAAACAACACCTATCATACTACTTATGACTGACCCTGTAAAAACAACACCTATCATACTACTATGACTGACCCTGTAAAACAACCTATCATACTACTCTTGACTGACCCTGTAAACACACACCTATCATCTACTACTATGGACTGACCCTGTAAAACAACACCTATCATTCTACTATGATGACCCTGTAAAACAACACCTATCATACTACATGACTGACCCTGTAAAAAACACCTATCATACTACCTATGGCTGACTCCAGTACTAGGTCTGGTTAGATGTTCTGACTGGGTCTCCGGTATCAGGTCTGGTTAGATGTTCTGACTGGGTCTCCAGTACTAGGTCTGGTTAGATGTTCTGACGGGGCTCCGGTACAGGTCTAGTTAGATGTTTCTGACTGATCTCCAGTACTAGTCTGGTTAGATGTTCTGACTGGCGTCTCGGTATCAGGTTCGGTTAGATGTTCTGACTGCCGTCTCCGGGTATCCAGGGTCTGGTTAGAATGTTCTGACTGGGGGCTTCCGGTATCAGGTCTGGTTAGATGGTTCTGACTGGGTCTCCAGTACTAGGAGTCTGGTTAGATGTTCTGACTGGGTCTCCGTATCAGGTCTGGGTAGATGTTTCTGACTGGGTCTCCGGTATCAGGTCTGGTTAGATGTTCTGACCTGGGTCTCCGTATCAGGTCTGGTTAGATGTTCTGGACTGGGTCTCCGTACTTAGGTCTGATAGATGTTCTGACTGGGTCTCCGGTATCAGGTCTGATTAGATGTTCTGACTGGTCTCCGGTATCAGGTCTGGTAGATGTTCTGACTGGGTCTCCGGTATCAGGTCTGGTTGATGTTCTGACTGGGTCTCCGGTATCAGGTCTTGGCGTTAGATGTTCTGACTGGGTCTCCGGTATCAGGTCTGTTAGATGTTCTGACTGGGTCTCCGGTATCAGGTCGTGGTTAGATGTTCTGACTGGGTCTCCAGTACTAGGTCTGTTAAGAGTTCTGACTGGGTCTCCAGACTAGCGTTAGATGGTTCTGACTGGGTCTCCGGTATCAGGTCTGGTTAGATGTTCTGACTGGGTCTCCGGTATCAGGTCTGATTAGATGTTCTGACTGGGTCTCCAGTAACTAGGTTCTGTTAGATGTCCTGATTGGGTCTCCGTATCAGGTCTATGCGTGTGTGTTGTGTGTATGTGTGTGGTGTATGTGTGAATGTGTGTGGTGGTATGTGTGTGTGCGTGTGTCTGTATTTGTGTATGTATGTGTGTGGGTAGGTGTGTGTGTGATGTGTATGTGTCTGTGGATGATGTGTGTGTTGTGTATGTTGTGTGTGTTGTGTGTGTGTGTGTGTGTGTGTTGTGTGTGTGGGTGTGTGTGTGTGTGTGTGAACGTGTGTGTGCGTGTGTGTGTGTGTATGTGTGTATGTATGTGTGTTGGTAGGTGTGTGTGTGTGTGGTGTGTGTGTGTATGTGTGTGTGGTGTATATGTGTGTGTTATTGTGTGTGTGCTGTTATTTATAATTCCAAAAGAGAGAAGTAGTCATCCCCCCTGCTATGCTATGTCCTATTACAATGACTGGATTAATGAATCTCTCTGTCACACACACACACACACACACCACACACACACACACCAACACAACACCACACACACACACACACACACACAACACACACACACACACACACACACACACACACACACACACCACACACACACACAACACACACACACACACACACGCACATCTCCATCTCTATGGCCGTGTGATAACATATAACAGAACCATCATCTGTCTGATGTTGGGAGGCGTAGTAGACGTAGATCGTAGCTAAATGAGCTCTGCCACCGTTAACAGTCGACTTCCCAAATGATTACCCTAGTCCCTTTCCGGTGCACTATTTTCGAGTAGGTCAACATAGGGCTCTCGTCAAACGTAGTGCACCTATGTAGGCATAGGGTTCCATTTGGCACAATCTATTGGCAATCTGTGTTCTCTCCACTGCCACAATGCACCTAAAGGGCAATCTGTTTCTCTCACTGACAAAAATGCACCTAAAGGGGCAATCGGTGTGTTCTCTGTCACTGGTACAAATGCACCTAAAGGGGCAATCTGTGTTCTCTCTACTGACAAAACTGTACAAAGGGAAATAAAATAAACATTAATATGGGTTGTATTTACAATGGTGTTTGTTCTTCACTGATTGCCCTTTTCTTGTGGCAAACAGGTCACACATCTTGCTGCTGTGATGACACCACTGTGGATATCACCCAGTAGATATGGGAGTTTTTCAAAATTGTATTTGTTTCGATTTCTTTGTGGGTCTGTGTTTGACCTTGATAGTTTGTTTGGTGATGTGGACTACAAGGAAACTTAAAACTCTCAACCTGCTCCTCTACAGCCCCGTCGATGGGCTTGTTAGGCCCCTCTTTCCTTTCCTGTAGCCACGATCAGCTCCTTTGTCTTGCTCACGTGAGGAGAGGTTGTTGTCCTGGCACCACACGGCCGGGTCTCTGACCTCCTCCCTATAGCTGTCTCATCATTGTCGGTGATTCAGGCCACCACTTGTGGTGTCACCGGAAAACTTAATGATGGTGTTGGAGTCGTGCTTGGCCACGTTAGTCGTGGGTAACAGGAGTACACCCCTGAGGGGCCCCCTGTCGTGGGTATAACAGGAAGTCCAGGAGGGCTGAGCATGAAGCCCTAAGTGTCACAAGTGTGTCTCTAATACGGTCATACATTTCACAGGGATGTTAGGAAGTGCAGCTCAGTTTCCACCTCCTTTTGCCACAGTGGGCAGTCAGAGTGGTCAGGTATTCTGCCACTGTGTTATTCTCTGTTTAGGGCGAAAAAGCAATCCTCTCTAATTTTCTGAAAATTCTTTCAATGTGTCAAGTAAATATCTTTTATGTTCTCATGATTTGGTTCGGTCTAATTGTGTTTCTGTCCTGGGCGTCTGTGGGGTCTGTTTGTGTTTGTGAACGGAGCCCCAGGACCATCTTGCTTAGGGACTCTTCTCCAGGTTAATTTCTTTGTAGGTGATGCGTTGTTATGGAAGTTTGGGAACTCTCTCTCTCTCTCTAGCTGCTAGTGGGAGCAGAAGCCACTGATCTCTGTCTTTGTCTGTCTGTCTGTCTGTCTGTCTGTCTGTTCTGTCTGTCTGTCTTCTGTCTGTCTGTCTGTCTGTCTGTCTGTCTGTCTGTCTGTCTGATCTGTCTTGTCTGTCTGTTCTGTCTGTCTCTCGTCTCTTCTTCTCTCTGTTCTCTCTGTTCTCTGTCTGTCCTGTCTGTCTGTCTGTCCTGTCTGTCTGTCTGTCTGTTCTGCGTGTCTTCTGTCTGTCTGTCTGTGCTGTCTGTCTGTCTGTCTGTCGTGTTGTCTTGTCTGGTCTGTCTGTCTGTCTGTTTGTCTGGTTCTTCTCTGTCTCTCTGTCTCTCTGTCGTCTCTGTCTTTCCCTAAACTGTGTTTCCTCTTCTTGCTTCCGAGCAGGACATAATGGTTGTTGCTGTCTTCTCCCCCCCCCCCTCCTCCTCTCGCGCACCTTTAAGTATATTTCTTGGTATGTGTTATTCCCCCGCACGGTGTAAAATAATTTATATAACAAATACATTGTTTTCTTGTCAGATACACCGATTAGTTGCGTGGAATCCGTTGTATTACAAGGTGTCAGCTATGTCAGTAGTTGGGCACCCCTGGAGCACATTAGGGCCTTGTTCACAGGGAGACCGCCAGACAGAGAGGGAGTGAGGTGAGAGAGGGGAACGTTAGAGAAGAGGGGAGTGAGGCGTGAGAGAGGGAGGGACCGTTAGAGAGAGAGGGAGTGAGGTGAGAGAGGGGAGACCCGCCAGAACAGAGAGGGAGTTGAGGTAGAGAGCAGGGAGAACAATGTTTAGAGAGAGAGGGAGTGACAGGGGTGAGAGAGGGGAACGTTAGAAAGAGAGGGTGTGAGGTGAGAGGAGGGACGTGTTAGAGAGAGAGGGAGACCTTTAGAGAGAGTAGGGGACCGTTAGAGAGATGAGGGAGTTGAGGTGAGAGAGGGAACCGTTAGAGAGAGAGGGAGTGAGGTGAGAGAGGGAGACCGTTAGAGGAGAGAGGGAGGACCGCAGACAGAGATGGAGTGAGGTGGAGAGAGGGAGACCGTTTAGAGAGACGAGGGAGTGAGGAGGAGAGGGAACAGTGTTAGATAGAGAGGAGACCTTTAGAGAGAGAGGGAGACCGTTAGGAGAGTGAGGGAGTGAGGTGGAGAGAGGGACAGTGTTAGCAGAGAGAGGGGAGACCTTTAGAGAGACAGGCGAGACCCGTTAGAGAGAGAGGGAGTGGAGGTTGAGAGAGGGAGACCAGTTTAGAGAGAGGGGAGTGAGGTTGAGAGAGGGAGACCGTTAGAGAGAGAGGGAGTGAGGTGAGTGAGGGACCGTTAGGAGAGAGAGGAGTGATGGTGATGACAGGAGGACCGTTAGAGAGAGAGGTATGAGGTGAGACAGGGAGAGCGTTTAGAGAGAGAGGGAGACAGGCCAGGAAGAGGAAGTTGAGGTGTGAGACAGGGAGACAGCCAGAGAGAGAGGAAGTGAGGTGAGACAGGGAGAGACAGCCAGAGAGAGAGGAATTGAGGTGAGACAGGGAAGAGACAGCAGAGAGAGAGGAAGTGAGGTGAAACCAGGGGAGACAGCCAGAGAGAGAGGGAAGTGAGGTGAGACAGGGAGGACAGCCAGAGAGAGAGAGAGGAAGTGAGTGCAGCAGGGAGGACAGCCAGAGAGAGAGGAAGTGAGGTGAGACAGGGAGACAGCCCCAGAGAGAGAGGAAGTGAGGTGAGAAAGGGAGACAGCCAGAGACGAGAGGAAGTGGGTGAGGACAGGGAGACAGCCAGAGGAGAGGGAGTTTTTATTTCACCTTTACTTTTAACCCAGGTAGGCAAGCTTGAAAGAACAAGTGTCTCATTATACAATGCGACCTGGCCAAGATAAAGCAAAGCACGTTCGACACATTTACAAACAACACAGAGTTACACATGGAGTAAAACAAACATCACAGTCAAATAATACAGAGAAAAATAAGTCTGTATACAGTGAGAGCAAATGGAGTGAGAAAATAGGGGACATGAAGGCAAAAAAAAGGCCATGGTGGCCGAAGTAAAAATCCTCTTCCTTTT
>NW_019945449.1:16375-29923 GCF_002910315.2 Salvelinus sp. IW2-2015 | reverse complement strand
TATTTTAAGATTGGGTGAGGAAGCATTTAAAAAAAATAACAACCAGTAAGTAAGGTGAGAGAAGGCGACTGCCAGAAAGAAGGCAGTGAGGTGAGACAGGGAGACAACAGAGAGAGAGGAAAGTGAGGTGAGACAGGGAGACAGCAGAGAGGAGGAGAGAATGAGGAACAGGGAGACAGCCAGAGAGAGAGGAAGTGAGGTGAGAGACGGAGAGACAGCCAGAGAGAGAGGAAGTGAGGTGAGACAGGAAACAGCCAGAGAGAGAGGGAGTGAGGTGAGACAGGGAGACAGCCAGAGAGAGAGGAGTAGTGAGTGAGACAGGGAGACAGCCAGAGAGAGAGGAAAGTGAGTGAGGCAGGAGACAGCCAGAGAGAGAGGAAGTGAGGTGAGAACGGGAGACAGCCAGAGAGAGAGGAGTGAGATGAGACAGGAGACAGCCAGAGAGAGAGGAAGTGAGGTGAGACAGGGAGACAGCCAGAAGAGAGAAAGTGAGGTGAGACAGGGAGACAGCCAGAGAGAGAGGAAGTGAGGTGAGACAGGGAGACCACCAGAGAGAGAGGAAGTGAGTGAGTTGTATCTGGAGATGATCCAGCATGACACCTCTCTCCTCTACACGTGGTATAGTGAAAAGGATGTAATTAATAATCACAGTAGGATGCATTTCACAGTCCCTGCATGTGTGTCCTTCCACCGCCCTGGCACAGCCACAGTTTGAGTCAAATCTTTCCCCAACCCTGTAACACAACATCCAACATCACCTTGCTGTTACCGGTTACTAACCAGATCAAATGACAAGATCCACAGTTTCAAAATCACAGAGGTTTTCGTGATGGATTTGTAAGTGTTTATATTATATTATCAGACAACATTGAATTACTAACATATATAACTAACATACTACAATAATTTCTCTGTGATGGTGTTTTAACAGAGTTTCTCTGTGGATGGTGTTTTTAACAGAGTTTCTCTGTGGATGTGTTAACAGTGTTCTCTGTGGGATGTTTTAACAGAGTTTCTCTGTGTGGATGGTGTTTACAGGTTTTCTGGTGATGTGTGTTTAACAGAGTTTTGTCTGTGGATGGTGTTTAACAGTGTTTGTCTGTGGATGGTGTTTTAACAGAGTTGTCTGTGATGGTTTTTTACAGAGTTTCTCTGTGGATGGTGTTTTACCGTGTTTCTCTGTGGATGTGTTTTAACAGTGTTTCTCTGTGGATGTGTTTTAACAGTGTTTGTCTGTGGATGGTGTTTTAACAGAGTTTGTTCTGTTGGATGGTGTTTTTAACAGAGTTTCTCTGTGGATGGTGTTTACGAGTTTCTCTGTGGTGGTGTTTTACAGTGTTTCTCTGTGGATGGTGTTTAACAGTGTTTGTCTGTGGATGGTTGTTAAATGAGTTTCTCTTGATGATGTTATAAATGAGTTTCTCGTGGATGATGTTATAAATGAGTTTCTCTGTGGATGGTGTTTTAACAGAGTTTCTCTGTGGATGGTGTTTACATGTTTCTCTATGGATGGTGTTTTAACAGTCTTTCTCTGTGGGGTGTTTAACAGTGTTTCTCTGTGGATGGTGTTTACAGGTTTCTCTGTTTTAATGTGACTGGAGAAGAAACAGTCACGGATGCCTGGATTTATCCAAATGGCACCCTACCCCTAATCAAGTTGTTCAGTTGTTTTGTCCAGGACCTATGAGCCTTGGTCAATAGTAGTACGCTATGTAGTGTATCGGATGTCAGTCGGACGAATCCCTGTCATAGCAAGCTCCCTTCTGGGCTGCCATGACAGAACAGTAGACATCAACAAAACAGAGGTGACAACACAACCACACCGAACGCACGAACGAACGCACGCACGCACGCACGCACGCACGCACGCACGCACGCACACACCACATGCACACGCACACACACGCACACACACACACACACACACACACACACACACAACACACCACACACACCACACACACACACACACACACACAGATTTTAAAACCGAGACGACTACAGAGTGAAATGAACTACCTGGTGAGTCAGCGAGCGCAGGGCCAGCGGGGCAGAAACATGAACATTTTACGCTCAGCAGTTTTCATTTCTTATCCTCACCCGCCCCACCCGCCCCACCCCACCCGCCCCACCATCTCACCCGCCCACCATCTCACCCGCCCCACCCATCTCACCCGCCCCACCCATCTCACCCGCCCCACCCGCCCCACCCGCCCCACCCGCCCCACCCGCCTCACCCGCCTACCCGCCTCACCGCCCACCCACCCGCCCACCCATCTCACCCGCACCACCTACTCCAATTAACTCTAATTCTTGAACTGCATTATTGTTTAAGGGCTTGTAAGTAAGCATTTCTCGGTACGGTCATCACACCTGTTTGACTCGGCGCATGTGACAAATAAAATAATACAGTATGTAAGTTATATATCGATAACAGTCATTATTAATCATTACCTCATATCTGTCTCATTCTGAACATCAACAGACTTCTTGAATATGCACAAACCCAAGTCTTACTGATCATTCTGAACCACACACATTGATTTGATTATTTATTTACTAACAAACTAAATGATAACACAGGACACACACACACAAGGTTTAGGTTATTGATTAGAAAATGAATACGATGACAACTGGTCCCTAGCAGAATAACACAATATGACTCTTGTTACAATAGATGGAGAGTTAAAGAGAGAGAGAGAGAGAGAGAGAGAGAGAGAGATCATAAAACCCCACACCAATCCCTCCTCCCTCTGCGGGTGAAAAGGGCTCTGTAGACGCTGATCCATTGTACATGTTCTTTGGATCCCCACAGGAGAGTCATGACACGTGTGAGAGACCAGACCTTTAAGTCTGAAGACTCATCTGTTGAGTGTAGTCTGGCCCAGGGTGTGAAGGTGAACGGAAAGGCACTGGAGCAATGAACCACCCTTGCTGTCTCTGCCTGGCGGTTCCCCTCTCTCCACTGGGATTCTCTGCCTCTAACCTATTACAGGGGCTAGTCACTGCCTACTGGTGCTCTTCCATGCCATCCCTAGGAGGGGTGCGTCACTTGAGTGGGTTGAGTCACTGACTTGATCTTCCTGACCGGTTTGTCCTGATGTGGAGGACATCTACAAGGGCTATACTCGGCCTTGTCTCAGGGTTGTAGGTTGGTGGTCTGTTGATATCCCTCTGGTGGTGTGGGGGCTGTGCTTTGGCACAGTTATATCCTGCCTGGTTGGGTCTGTCCGGGGGTTATTGTCGAACGGGGCCTCCCGACCTCCCCTGTCTCACCCTCRWYTATCTATGCTACAATAGTCTATYTGCCGGGGGGCTAGGGTCAGTCTGTTATATCTGGTTTAATTCTCCTGTCTTATCCAGTGTCCTGTGCAAATTTAAGTATGCTCCCTCTAATTCTCTCTCTCTCTCCCTCTCTCCCTCCCCTCCCGGAGGACCTGAGCCCCGGATGTGTTACCTTGTCCCAGACCTGCTGTTTTGAACTCTGAATATATTGATGTACTGACCTCTACAACCACTGTGAATATTTTATGACCCTGCTGATCATCTATGAACGTTTGAACATCTTGGAGAACAATCTGTCATTAATGGCCATGTACTCTTATAATCTCCACCCGGCACAGCCAGAAGGTGACTGGCCATACCTCAGAGCCTGGTTCCTCTCTAGGTTTCTTCCTAGGTTCCTGCCTTTCTAGGGAGTTTTTCCTAGCCACCGTACATCTGCATTGCTTGCTGTTTGGGGTTTTGGGCTGGGTTTCTGTATAACACTTTGTGACATCTGATGATGTACAAAGGGCTTTATAAATACTATTGATTGATTGATCATTAAGGATATATAGCCAATGGTACTTGAAGAAATTGTTACAAATGTATTTTAACGAGTATCTAGTACTTTGATTTAAACTACTAGGTCCTTGTTCCTTGCAGTTTCTGCACTTTTCTTTACAACCTTGTCTGGGCTGAGTTAGGAGATGCGATGGCTGTGGACGGTTCAAGCAAGGCCAGAGTCAGACGAGTAATGTCCCCTATCTTTCCAGGCAGACTGCACTGAACTGGACCTCTGTGAATTTCCTCTCTCAGGCTATACGACTCTAAAACCTGGATCACCTGAAATACGGTTACACATTCTCTTTTGCTCTCTCCGTCTCCGTCTCTCTCTCTCTCTCCCTCCCTCTCCGTCTCTCTCACTCTCTCGCTCTCTCTCTGTCTCTCTCTCTCTGTCTCTCTCTCTCTCTCTGTCTCTCTCTCTCTGTCTCTCTCTCCCTCTCTCTCTCGCTCTCTCACTCTCTCTCTCTCGCTCTCTCACTCTCTCTCTCTCTTTCGCTCTTTCTCTCTCATTTTCTATCCCGCTCTCCTCTCTCTCTCGTTCATTCTCTCTCCAGCTCTCTCTTCCTCTCCGTCTTTCTCTCAATTCAATTTCAATTCAATTTAAGGGCTTTATTGGCATGGGAAACATATCATTACATTGCCAAAGCAAGTGATATAGATAATAAACACTCACAAAAAAGTTCCAAAAGAATAAAGACATTTCAAATGTCAAATTATGTGCAAGTAGTTAAAGTACAAAAGGGAAAAATAAATAAACAGAAATATGGGTTGTACCTCTCTCTCTCTCTCTCTCTGCCCCTCTCTCTCCCTCCCTCTCTCTCTTTCCCCCCACTCCTGAAATATGGTGACACCCACAAGCACAAGGCAGTGTACCATGGTGGATCGGGACAGAGAGGGAGAAATACAGCGCAGGAAGGTGATGGTGAGTGTTGTTGTTGGGATGACTTCATTGTCCCGACGGAAGACTATGAAACACGGAAGTCTCTCTTATTTATCATATATCTGTTATGTAAAGACGCTGACTTTTGTTACCCTGTGAAACGACATAATGTCTACATACAAAAGGCGCTATTCTTACTTATTAAGATCTGTACGGGCTTAACTCTAATTGGTCCATGTACGTCAAAGAGTTTCCTGTTTACGTCAATGAACGATTTAAGCAAAAGTATGCGTTGAATCAGACCCAAAGTGAACCAGGATGTTTTTAACCTTCAGAGAGTCTGCAAATCATCTCCTACAGGAGGTTATTCATCTCTTATAGGAGGTTATTCATCTCTTACAGGGGGTTATTCGTCTCTAACAGGAGGTTTTCATATCCTACAGGAGGTATTCATCTCTTACAGGAGGTTATTCATCTCTTATAGGACGTTATTCATCTCTTACAGGAGGTTAGTCATCTCTTACAGGAGGTTATTCATCTCTTATAGGACGTTATTCATCTCTTACAGGAGGTTAGTCATCTCTTACAGGAGGTTATTCATCTCTTACAGGAGGTTATTCATCTCTTACAGGAGGTTATGCATCTCCGACAGGAGGTTTTCATCTCTTACAAGAGGTTATAATTTCTTATTGGAGGTTATTCATCTCTTACAGGAGGTTATTTATTTCTTATTGGAGGTTATTCATCTCATACAGGAGGTATTCATCTCTTACAGGAGGTTATTCATCTCCTACAGGAGGTTTTCGTCTCTTACAGAATGTTATTCATCTCTTACAGGAGGTATTAATCTCTTACAGGAGGTTATTCATCTACTACAGGAGGTTCTTCATCTCCTACAGGAGGTATTAATTTCCTACAGGAGGTTATTCATCTCCGACAGGTTATTCATCTCCTACAGGAGGTAATCATTTCCTACAGGAGGTTATTCATCTCCTACAGGAGGTAATCATTTCCTACAGGAGGTTATTCATCTCCTACAGGAGGTAATCATTTCCTACAGGAGGTTATTCATCTCCTACAGGAGGTATTAATATCTTACAGGAGGTTATTAATCTCCTACAGGAGGTAACACAGTTAGCTACAGACCTCTGGGCTAGACAACATGTTGAGTACGCATCACTTCACGTTACGTTATTCAGTGGTCTCTTCTTCTATCAGCTAAAAGCGTTTTACCGCTTTAATATGTGTGAATAATTAATCAGATCTACTTCTCTCTGAGGGACAGGAGTTCCCAATTGTGCACTTCTATCAATGCACACGCACACACACACACACCCAAACATACAAACTTTTTATCCATGCCGGCATTGCGTTGATTAATTGACGTTCTTTCATTATTATCTCTGCAGCGTCAAGTCAAGCCTGCCTTCTAAAACTGGAGACATTATCACTACAAAGCAATCTTTCACAGCTGACATGGGGTGGAATCCCAATGAGCCGGACCATATCTCCGTCAGAAAGAAGGCTGTTGCTAGAACTGTTGTGTCAAGACGGATAAGCAGCCGTGACAATTTCCGATATAGCAGGGTACAGTATCTGTGGTTAACCATGAGAACGTTCAATATAGCAGGGTATAGTATCTGTAGTTAACCCTGACAGTGTCCCGTATAGTATCTGTAGTTAACCCTGACAGTGTCCCGTGTCAGGGTTAGCTACAGATACTATAAAGAAACACTTGTCAAGGTTAACTACAGATTACTATATGGACACTGGTCGGGTTAACTACAGTCTAGTAAAAGAACACTGTAAAGGTTATCTACAGTATACATAAGGACACTGTCAGGTTTTAGCTACAGATACTATAAAGAAAACTGTTAGGTAACTACAGATACTATATGGGACACTGTCCAGGGTTAGACTACAGATAACTATAAAGAACACTGTCAAGGTTAACACAGATACTTAGAACACTAGTAAATGGGATCTAATCGATGTCAGGGTTTAACTACAGATATATATGACACTGCAGTTATACAACTGAAAGACTGCAAGGTTAACTACGAATACTATGGACATGTCATAACAATCATAAAGAACAACGTCGTAACTACAGTCTAAGCTTAAGTTAATACTACAGATACTATACAGAAAGTCAGGGTTAACTACAGATACTATACAGGACACTGTCAGGGTTAAACTAAGATACTATAACGGAACACTGTCAGGGTACTACAGATGACTATACTGGACACTGTCAGGTTATAACTCAGATACTATATAGAACTGTCAGGGTTAATACATATGCTATACGGGACACTGTCAGGGTTAACTCACAGATACTATAAACGGGACATGGTTCAAGTTAACTACAGATACTAATACGGGAACACTGTCAGGGTTAACCTACATATACTAATATAGGACACTGTCAGGGTTAACTACAGCAATACTTACTGGAACCTGTGAAGGTTGACTACAGATACTATACGGGACACTTTCAGGGTTCATTTTAAATACTAATACGGGACACTGTCCAGGTAGCTAACTAAAGAATTACATTATACGGACACTTTACGGAGCTAACTGATTACTAAGCGGCTGTCAAGGCTACAGGTACTATACAGGGACAATGTCAGGGGTTACTCACAGATACTATTCGGGACCACTGTCAGCGGTTAACTACAGTACTATTCGGGACACTGTGAGGGTTAACTACAGATATCTATACGGGACAACTGCTCAAGGTTTATCTACAGATACTTTAAGGGTACACTTGTCAGGGTTAACTACATGATATCTATTCGGGACACTGTCAGGGTTAACTACAGATACTATTCGGGAACACTGTCAGGGTTAACTACAAGATACTATACGGGACACTGTCAGGTTAACTACTAGATACTATAGACGGGCACTGTCAGGGTTAGCTACAGATACTATTCGGGACACTGTCAGGGTTAACTTACAGATACTATAACGGGACACTGTCCAAGTTAACTACAGATATCTATATAGGCACCCTGTCAGGGTTAACTACAGATACTATACTGGACACTGTCAGGGTTAACTCAAGATATTTATACGGACACTGTCAGGTTAACTCATATACTATATAGGACACTTGTCAGGTTATTACAGATACTATACGGGACACTGTCAGGGTTAACTACAGAATACTTATACGGGACACTGTCAGGGTTAATAACGATACTATACGGGAGACACTGTCAGGGTAACCTACATATACTATACGGGCACGTGAAGGTTGACTACAGATTCTATACGGGACACTGTCAGGGTTCATTTTAAATACTATACGGGACACTGTCAGTTAGCCTACAGATACTAATACGGGACACTGTCAAGGTTAAGTTTACAGATAGCGATTGATCGTCGTCGCCACATCTGGTCAAACGGTTAATTCAGTTACACCGATCTATCTCAGGTGGTTACACTGCTACGGTAGATACACTTTAACAGATCTTAGCTTAATGTTCGGCAGACAGATTTATAGTATCCATTAGTACGGAGTCACGGGTAATTCTATGATACTTGATTTTCGTGCGACCACTGTGAGGGTTTAACTGACCAGTTTTCTATACGGGACACTGTCAAGGTGTTATCCTACAGATACTTATACGGACACTTTCAAGGGCTGTTAACTGACCGAGAGCGTTGTTCATTCGCGCCGTTATGTATCTGGAAAAGACTAACCCTTGACGTGTAGGGTCCTTAACTACACCGAAGAGCTATAAGTACTGGCGACATGTAGTTAACCTTATATCGGTATGCTACACGTGGTCACCCGATATTCTTTGTGCGTGGAGCATCACTGTCAGGTTGAGCTACAGCACCTAGACTTAGACGGTGAACCTGTCAGTGCGATTATAACTACACGATTAGCATCGTCGGAATCTTTGACTGTCAGGGTCTCTAACTACAGCACACCACGGAGGTTCGGCGTTTCAGGAACATTCTGATTGTAAAGGTTAACTACTCACGCATACATCAGTGTGCGCGGTTAACGAGTCACTTGTCCAAGGTTTGATTAAACAAGACTCCACCCTTTATTTCGGAACAGTTGTGCCACACTGGTCAGGAGTTAAGATCATACAGATACTCATGGTTGCGGGTTACAACACTCGCGCGCATGGTGTATAGGTCTCACACTACTGAGTAACGGACATCTGTAATTCAGCTTGGATTACATACGACTTACTGGAGTTATGTCGGGAGTCATCGTGATCAGTGGGTTTTACACATACTAGATCTAGTATCACGTTAGTTATCTGTCGCGGACATCTGGATCACGAGGTTAACGGACAGATTCACTATATAGCGGTAACAATTCTGTCCAAAGGTTAATAATGCGAATACAGCATCACTACTATTGAATCGAGGACATGTTTCCGGTCCGGAGTAGAGTTAACTACAGAGTACTATTAAATCGGGATTAGGTAGTCCTGATCAAGGCTCCTTACCTACCAAGGATTAGCTTCACTACGTATAGGTCAAGGATAACTAGAAGCTGTTCAAGTAGATTACACTACAGATACTATACCTGAAGTGTCTCGGCGCCGTATAACAGAGTTGAGTCTAGCGTGGTAGTACCCTGTTAAGGACACTAGCATTTATATCCTTATAATGGGTTTTATGGTCACCACCTGTCAGCGCGTTCACCACTACCACCCGAGTATTCTAATTAGGATTACATCGTGGTAAGATCACTGTTCAGGTGTACAACCCTGTAAACAGATTTAGTCCGCTCATAGGATATACCTGTGGTGAAAGGCATTACCCTACTGGCAGGGTTCAGACGTTCCACTAATTATCTCATGTAATATATAGGTGTAACAAGATGTCATGGTAGTTAACTACAAGATACTCATAAACGGGACACACCTTGTAGGGTTAAGCTACAAAGATACTCAGTGTCCGATATAAAATAACTGGGATCAATCTGTAGTTACTCGTCACCTGGAAGCCGTTAGAGTGCGTTACACAGTTATAAGTTAATCCCTTGGTAAGTATATAACCTGAACGTGGTCCGATAACTAAACTTGGTTACTAGCTGTGAATAGATATATACCCCATTGAGACTAAGCTTGTTCCCGATATAAGAAGTCGGGATCACCTGTCGCAAGCGTTCGTAGCACAAGTTAGCAGGTCCACGAAATTTAAGTATCTCATTATAGCTAGACGGACTACTGTCAGGGCCAGTGTGCCTCTGTCATAAGGTACTACAGATTTACTCCACTAACGGGATGCTACAATGGTTCAGTAAGCCCTGTTTAGACCAGGTTGGTACCGCTATTAGGTAATATTACCTCTGTCGTTAACCCTGACAGTGAGATTCACCGCATAGATCAAGTCTGGACGGTACGGTCTTAGATCTGAACGGCTGACAGGTGTTCGACCCGTACAATGATGACTTAATTTCCTGGTAGTTAAATCGACACCTGCCAGTCCGTCCCCAGGGTTAAGTATCGGTACAAATTACATACCTGTAAGATAGACGCCGGACACGTGTCAGTTTAATCTAAGAGGTAACTAATGATGTCCGGACACCTCGTATGTGAATTCCTGGATAGTTAGAGGTGCTTAGCTTAAACAGGGTGGACGATGGAACAGTTTTGTATTTAATACGGCTGGAAGTGTCCCGAATTAGTATCTGTGTTAACCCTGACATTGTCCCCGTATAGTACCTGTAGCTAACCTGACAAGTGGTCCCGTATAGTAATCTGTAGCTAAAATCGACATATAGACAAGTGTCCCGTACTAGTGAGTCTGTCGAGCGGTTAACCTTGAACAGATGATACGTATCAGTTATTCAAAGAATATAGAACCCTTGAAACGTTGACCCGTATTAGTATCTGTAGTCAACCGCTTGCACCAAGTGTCAGTATAAGTTACTACTGTAGTTAAACCCTGACAGTGTCTCGTCAGTATATGTAGTGTATCTCACTGACAGAGCCGTATAGCTATATGTAGCTATGAACCCTGGAGACAGTGTCCCACGTTAAAGTATCTGGTAGTTAAACCCTAACAAGTGTCCCGGTGATTAGTATACAATGTCTAAGGGTTTAATGTAGGTCTTAACCACTAGCGTGTCCATTATATGTAATCTGTAGTTTAACCTTTGACAGCTTAGGTTCACAGTATAAGTATCTGTAGCTTATAAGCCCGAGCACAGTGTTCCGATCAGTATAGTAATCTGTTACGTTAAACAGCCTGACAGTGTCGCTGTATAGTATCTGTAGTTTAACCCTTAGACATGTCTGTTATCATGTAAACAGATAGGATTAAGTTTAAATTAAACCTTGACAGTGTTTCTTTATAGTATCTGTAAGTTACCTTGACAGTGTTCTTTATAGTCGGGACAATCTGTGTACAGTGGTTTATACATACACCATATGGACAGTGTCATATTAGGAAACATGTCAAGGGTTAACTGATTACTTAGATACCTATATGCACCGGGAGGCTACCTGTTTCTTCGAGGGCGTACGTTGAACTACAGATCAACTAGGATGTCCGCGATGACTGTCGAGGTTGTTTTTATTCTACTAGATAAACTACCTCTGACATCGTGGGACTCACTGTTAGTAGAGGCGGTTAAACTATCAATGTATATAACTAATTACGGGTAATTCTGTCGAAGGTTGACTACAGATACATATCCGGTGACATCTAGTCAGTTCTCGTGCTTCATTTTAATGGTAGTACTATTTATTCCGGGTTGACCACGTTCTAGTGTTGTTATGGCTAGCATATCTAGTACCGGGAATTCTGTCATGTGGATTAGTTCACAAATAACTATAGGTTCGTGGACTCATCGCTTCGTCTGAAGTTCATCTAGCGGATTGACCTGTTTAGTTCTAATATACGGGACACTGTCAGGGTTAAACTACAGATACTATTCGGGACACTGTCAGGGTTAACTACAGTACTATTCGGGACACTGTGAGGGTTAACTACAGATACTATACGGGACACTGTCAAGGTTATCTACAGATACTATACGGACACTGTCAGGGTTAACTACAGATACTATTCGGACACTGTGAGGGTTAACTACAGATACTATTCGGGACACTGTGAAGGTTAACTACAGATACTATACGGGACACTGTCAAGGTTAGCTACAGATACTATACGGGACACGCGTCAGGGTTAACTACAGATACAATTCGGGACACTGTCAGGGTTAACTACAGACACTATTCGGGACACTGTGAGGTTAACTACAGATACTATACGGGACACTGTCAAGGTTAACCACATATACTATTCGGGACACTGTCAGGGTTAACTACAGATATTATACGGGACACTGTCAGGGTTAACTACAGATACTATTCGGGACACTGTCAGGGTTAACTACAGATACTATACGGGACACTGTCAGGGTTAACTACAGATACTATACGGTACACTGTCAAGGTTAACTACAGATACTATATGGGACATTGTCAGGGTTAACTACAGATACTATACGGGACACTGTCAAGGTTAACTACAGATACTATACAGGACACTGTCAGGTTAACTACAGATATATACAGGACACTGTCAGGGTTAACTACAGATACTATACAGAACACTGTCAGGGTTAACTACATATACTATACGGGACACTGTCAAGGTTAACGACAGATACTATACGGGACACTGTCAGGGTTAACTACATATACTTATATAGGACACTGTCAGGGTTAACTACAGATACTATACTGACACTGTCAGGGTTAACTACAGATACTATACGGGACACTGTCAGGGTTAACTACATATACTATATAGGACACTGTCAGGGTTAACTACAGATACTATACGGGACACTGTCAGGGTTAACTACAGATACTATACGGGACACTGTCAGGGTTAACTACAGATACTATACGGGACACTGTCAGGTTAACTACATATAACTATACGGGACACTGTGAAGGTGACTACAATACTATACGGGACACTGTCAGGTCATTTTAAAATACTATACGGAACACTGTTCAAGGTTAGCTACAGATACTATACGGGACACTGTCAGGGTTAACTACAGATACTATTCGGACACTGTCAGGGTTAACTACAGATACTATTCGGGACACTGTGAAGGTTAACTACATATACTATACGGGACACTGTCAAGGTTATCTACAGATACTATATGGACACTGTCAGGGTTAACTACAGACTACTATACTGGACACTGGTCAGGGTTAACTACAGATACTATTCGGGACACTGTCAGGGTTAACTACATTACTATACGGGACACTGTCAGGGTTAGCTACATATACTATTCGGGACACTGTCAGGGTTAACTACAGATACTATTCGGGACACTGTCAGGTTAACTACAGATACTATTCGGGACACTGTGAGGTTAACTACAGATACTATTCGGGACACTGTCAAGGTTAACTACAGATACTATATGGGACACTGTCAGGGTTAACTACAGATACTATTCGGGACACTGTCAGGTTAACTACAGATACTATACGGGACACTGTCAGGGTTAACTACAGATACTATACCCTGCTATATTGAACGTTCTCATGGTTAACCACAGATACTGTACCCTGCTAATATCGGAAATTGTCACGGCTGCTTATCCGTCTTGACACAACAGTTTCTAGCAACAGCCTTCTTTCTGACGGAGATATGGTCCGGCTCATTGGATTCCACCCCATGTCAGCTGTGAAAGATTGCTTTGTAGTGATAATGTCTCCAGTTTAGAAGGCAGGCTCGACTTGACGCTGCAGAGATAATAATGAAAGAACGTCAATTAATCAACGCAATGCCGCATGGATAAAAAGTTTGTATGTTTG
>NW_019945449.1:0-16350 GCF_002910315.2 Salvelinus sp. IW2-2015 | reverse complement strand
CAGTTAGTGATGATACACGGGAACACTGTGAGGTTTTCTACCATAGTACAGATTACTATACGGGACACTGTCAAGGTTATCTACAGATACTATACGGGACACTGTCAGGTTAACTACAGATACTATTCGGGACACTGTCAGGGTTAACTACAGATACTATTCGGGACACTGTCAGGGTTAACTACAGATACTATACGGGACACTGTCAAGTTAACTACAGATACTATACGGACACTGTCAGGTTAGCTACAGATACTATTCGGACACTGTCAGGGTTAACTACAGATACTATACGGGACACTGTCAAGGTTAACTACAGATACTATATAGACACTGTCAGGGTTAACTACAGATACCTATACAGGACACTGTCAGGGTTAACTACAGATATTATAGGACACTGTGCAGGGTTAACTACGATAACTATATAGACACTGTCAGGTTAACTACAGATACTATACGGACACTGTCAGGGTTAACTACAGATACTATACGGGACACTGTCAGGCGTTATACTACAGATACTATACGGGACACTGTCAGGGTTAACTACAATACTATACGGACACTGTGTAGGTTGACTACAGATACTATAGGGACACTGTTCAGGGTTCATTTTAAATACTATACGGGACACTGTCAAGGTTAGCTACAGATACTATACGGGACACTGTCAAGGTTAGTTACAGATACTATACGGGACACTGTCAAGGTTAACTACAGATACTATACGGGACACTGTCAGGGTTAACTACAGATACTATCAGGACACTGTCAGGGTTAACTACAGATACTATTCGGACACTGTGAGGGTTAACTACAGATACTATACGGGACACTGTCAAGGTTATCTACAGATACTATACGGGACACTGTCAAGTGGTTAACTATCAGATACATATTCGGACACTGTTAGGTTAACTACAGATACTATTCGGGACACTGTGAAGGTTAACTACAGATACTATACGGGACACTGTCAAGGTTAGCTACAGATACTATACGGGACACCTGTCAGGGTTAACTACAGATACATTCGGACACTGTCAGGGTTAACTACAGACACTATTCGGGACACTGTGAAGGTTAACTACAGATACTATACGGGACACTGTCAAGGTTACACAGATACTATTCGGGACACTGTCAGGGTTAACTACAGATACTATTCGGGACACTGTCATGGTTAACTACAGATATATACGGACACTGTCAGGAGTTAACTACAATTACTATTCGGACACTGTCAGGGTTAACTACAGATACTATACGGGACACTGTCAGGGTTTAACTACAGATACTATACGGTACACTGTCAAGGTTAACTAGTACAGTACCTATATGGGACATCTGTCAGGGTTAACTACAAGATACTATTACGGGACACTGTCAAGTTAACTACAGATACTTATACAGGACACTGTCAAGGTTAACTACAGATACTATACGGGACACTTTCAGGTTAACTACATATACTATAGGACACTCAGGTGTTAACTACAGATACTATACGGACACTGTCAGGGTTAACTACAGATACTATACGGACACTGTCAGGGTTAACTACATATACTATATAGGAACATGTCAGGTTAACTACAGTATACTATAACGGGACACTGTCAGGGTTAACTACAGATACTATACGGGACACTGTCAGGGTTAACTACAGATACTATACGGACACTGTCAGGGTTAACTACAAATACTATACGGGACACTGTGAAGTGACATACAGATACTATACGGACACTGTTCAGGGTTAACTACAGATACTATACGCGGACACTGTCAGGTTAACTACATATACTATACGGGACACTGTGAAGGTTGCACGTACTAGGATTACTATTCGGGAACACTGTCAGGGTTAACTACAGATCTATACGGGACACTGTCAAGGTTAACTACAGATACTATACGGGACACTGTCAGGGTTAGCTACAGATACTATTCGGGACACTGTCAGGGTTAACTACAGATACTATACGGGACACTGTCAAGGTTAACTACAGATACTATATAGGACACTGTCAGGGTTAACTACAGATACTATACTGGACACTGTCAGGGTTAACTACAGATATTATACGGGACACTGTCAGGGTTAACTACATATACTATATAGGACACTGTCAGGGTTAACTACAGATACTATACGGACACTGTCAGGGTTAACTACAGATACTATACGGACACTGTCAGGGTTAACTACAGATACTATACGGGACACTGTCAGGTTAAACTACATATACTATACGGACACTGTGAAGGTTGACTACAGATACTATACGGGACACTGTGCAGGGTTCATTTAAATACTATACGGGACACTGTCAAGGTTAGCTACAAATATACTATACGGGACACTGTCAAGGTTAAGGTTACAGATACTATACGGGGACCACTGTCAAGGTTAACTACAGATACTATACGGGACACTGTCAGGGTTAAACTACAGATACTATTCGGGACACTGTCAGGGTTAACTATACAGTATACTATTCGGGACACTGTGAGGGTTTAACTACAGATACTATTACGGGACACTGGGTCAAGGGTTATCTTACAGATAACATAAACGGGACACTGTCAGGGTTAACTACAGAATACTATTCGGGACACTGTGAGGGTTAACTACAGATACTATTCGGGACACTGTAAGGTTTATACTCAGGATACTATACGGGACACCTGTCAAGGTTAGCTACAGATACTATACGGGACACCGTCAGGGTTAACTACAGATACAATTCGGGACACTGTTCAGGGTTAACTACAGACACTATTCGGGACACTGTGAAGGTTAACTACAGATACTTACGGGACACTGTCAAGGTTAACCACAGTATACTATTCGGGACACTTCAGGGTTAACTACAGATATTATTACGGGACACTGTCAGGGTAACTACAGATACTATTCGGGACACTGTCAGGGTTAACTACAGATACTATACGGACACTGTCAGGGTTAACTACAGATACTATACGGTACACTGTCAAGGTTAACTACAGATACTAATATGGGACATTGTCAGGGTTAACTACAGATACTATACGGGACACTGTCAAGGTTAACTACAGATACTATACAGGACACTGTCAGGGTTAACTACAGATTACTATACAGGACACTGTCAGGGTTAACTACAGATACTATACAGAACACTGTCAGGTTAACTAACATATACTATACGGGACACTGTCAAGGTTAACACAGATACTATACGGGACACTGTCAGGGTTAACTACATATACTATTATAGGACACTGTCAGGGTTAACTACAGATACTATACTGGACACTGTCAGGGTTAACTACAGATTACTATACGGACACTGTCAGGGTTAACTACATATACTATATAGGACACTGTCAGGGTAACTACAGATTACTATACGGGACACTGTCAGGGTTAACTACAGATACTATACGGACACTGTCAGGGTTAACTACAGATACTATACGGGAACACTGTCAGGTTAACTACATATACTATACGGACACTGTGAAGGTGACTACAATACTATACGGGACACTGTCAGGTTCATTTTAAAATACTATACGGACACTGTCAAGGTTAGCTACAGATACTATACGGGACACTGTCAGGGTTAACTACAGATACTATTCGGACACTGTCAGGGTTAACTACAGATACTATTCGGGACACTGTGAAGGTTAACTACATATACTATACGGGCACTGTCAAGGTTATCTACAGATACTATATGGACACTGTCAGGGTTAACTACAGATACTATATACTGGACACTGTCAGGGTTGAACTACAGAATACTATTCGGGACCACTGTCAGGGTTAACTACATATACTATTCGGGACACTGTCAGGGTTAACTACAGATACTATTCGGACACTGTACAGGGTTAACTACAGATACCTATCGCGACACTGTCAAGGTTAACTACAGATACTATATGGGACACTGTCAGGGTTAACTTACAGATACTATTCGGGACACTGTCAAGGTTAAACTACAGATTACTAAGTAGTGGGAACCCACTTTTTTTGTTTTCCCAGGGGTTAACTTTTTTAAACAGGGGGGGGATACTATTGTGTCCCATATAGTATCTGTAGTTAACCTTGACAGTGTTCTTTATAGTATCTGTAGCTAAGCAGTGATATTAGCAAMAGCAGTGTGCGAGTTTTTATTTTCTTTAATGAGGAGAGGTAAAAGTTAACACTCATATCTTCTAACATTGAACAAACATTATAAAATGCCACAGGTTCAAACATTGAGGGTGGAACATGGGAACAAAGGCAACTGAATGTTATTAGAGAAGGTTAACACTCTTCTTTGTCCCATACATATCTAGAGATGCCAACAGTTTGACAGTCTCCTAACCTACCAAGAGCCTTGAGGTTTGTTAGACTGTGTTTTCTCACTGCTTTCCACAGCTTGTTTTCAGCCTGTTCTTTAAAGGTGAAATCTTTCTTTAAAAGTGCAAGGTGAAATGCATTTGTTCCCTGTGGCCATTGGACAAAATGTGACCCGTTTTAGGAAACTAGGCGTATGTCGCAGGTCACTATTTCACAGAAGAACCGTTTGAAAGTAAACTTTTTTTTAAATCAGCATTTTTTGGCAGAAATGCCTTCACGAAAATTTGAACTTTCGTGTGCCTTAATAACAAACTTGTATGCCATCTGTAAATATGAATAAAATTGTTAAATTACGAGCCTAGTTGGTTTAGCCACTGAAAAAAAGACATCAACCCTCCCGCTAATCGCTAATTGGCTGAGAGAATGAGTGGGCTGGATATGCCAAGAGATGAGTTTGGATTGGTCTGCCACATAGTWSGCTTCTGTCTATATGAGCTGGTCAATATGTCTAGGTAATCCTGTCTAACACAGCTTTTTTTAAATGTATCGGGTATTAAAACTGCAGAAGTGCTGCTCTCCACTTTCTGAAGGAAATCAGTGGATTTCGAGTATGATAGTTTCCTGGATTACATCTTCAAACTAAAGGCAACCATGGCATCTGACAGGAGACGAGTCCAACCATGAATGATGTAACATATTACGAGTAAGATAGTAAGATAGTCTGGCTAGCTATATTATCAGATATTACATGTTTCTAATTTTGACAGAAAGAGCCATTTACTTGACTCGTTATAGCCTAGTGTTAGCTAGCTAACATTGAACCTGGTTGGTTAGCGACCTGCAGATTCATGCAGGGTAATAACGTCATGAGTTGTGATTATGGTTCACTGTTTACCTAACTAGCTAGCTAATGATAGCTGGCTGGCTCGCTAGCTGACGTTACGTGTATGACCTTATTATTTGTATCAAATCAAATCAAATTGTATTTGTCACATACACATGGTTAGCAGATGTTAATGCGAGTGTAGCGAAATTCTTGTGCTTCTAGTTCGGACCATGCAGTAATATGTAACTAGTAATATAACCTAACAATTTCACAACAACTACCTTATACACACAAGTGTAAAGGAATGAATAAGAAAATGTACATAAAAATATATGAATGAGTGGTGCCCGAATGGCATAGGCAAGATACAGTAGATGGTATAGCGTACAGTATATACATATGAGATGAGAAATGTAGGGTATGTAAACATTATATAAAGTGGCATTGTTTAAAGTGGCTAGTGATACATGTATTACATAAAGATGGCAAGATGCAGTAGGTGGTATAGCGTACAGTATACACATATGAGATGAGTAATGTAGGGTATGTAAACATTATATAAAGTGGCATTGTTTAAAGTGGCTAGTGATACATTTATTACATACATTTTTCCATTATTAAAGTGGCTAGAGTTGAGTCAGTATGTTGGCAGCAGCCACTCAATGTTATTGATGGCTGTTTAACAGTCTGATGGCCTTGAGTAGTATTCCAGCCTGGGGGAGTGGTGCCAAGGCTGCGCACCAYAGCTCCAGTGCTCCCCCACAGCCCGGTCCTTCAGGTGCCTCCTCCTAACACCAAGCCTCCTGTAGGTCTCCCCAGCCTGGTGGGTCCTGTGGCAGCCCCACGCACCAGGCTGTCTCTCCGTCTCCTCCCTACAGGTGTGCCCGTCTGCCCAGCGTCGCCTGCGCTGCCCGTCTGCCCAGCGCCGCCTGCACTGCCCATCTGCCCAGCGCCGTCTGAGCCGCCCGTCTGTCCTGAGCCTTCAAAGCCGCCCGTCTGTCCTGAGCCTTCAAAGCCGCCCTCGTCCTGGCATCAGAGCCGTCCGTCAGTCAGGAAGCCGCTAAGCCGTCATCAGTCAGGAGCCGCCAGAAGCCGCCCGCAGCCAGGAGCTGCCAGAGCCCCCGCCAGCCAGGAGCTGCCAGAGCCGCCCCGCCAGCCAAGGAGCTGCCAGAGCCGCCCGCCAAGCCAGAGGCTGCCAGAGCCGCCCGCCAGCCAGAGGCTGCCAGAGCCGTCAGCCAGCCAGGAGCTGCCAGAGCCGTCAGCCAGCAGGACCTGCCAGAGCGTCAGCCAGCCAGGACCTGCCAGAGCCGTCAGCCACCAGACCTTGCCAGAGCTGTCAGCCAGCCAGGACCTGTCAGAGCCGTCATTCAGCCAGGACCTGCCAGAGGCCGTCATGCAGCCAGGACTGCTAGAGCCGTCATTCAGCCAGGACCTACCAGAGCCGTCAGTCAGCCAGGACCTGCCAGAGTCTTCAGTCAGCCAGGAGCTGCCAGAGCTGCCTGTCACGCCGGCGATGCCGGAATTGCTCCTCAGTCCGGACTGCCTCTCAGTCCGGAGCTGCCCCTTAGTCCGGAGCTGCCCCTCTGTCCAGAGGCCCCCATCAGTACAGTGGGTTATGTTGGTGGGTCGTCAATAGGAGAGGGCCACGGAAGCGGGGATTAACTATGGTGGGGTGGGGGCCACGTCCACGCCAGAGCCGCCACCGTGGACAGATGCCCAACCAGACCCTCCCTATAGGTTCAGGTTTTGCGGCCGGAGTCCGCACCTTGGGGGGGGGGGGTACTGTCACGTTCCTGACCTTATTCCTTTGTTTAGTCTTTGTTTAGTTGGTCAGGACGTGAGCTGGGTGGGTATATTATATGTTTTGTGTCTCATGGTTTAGGTGTGTCTGATTGGCCTGATATGTAAGTCGCTCTGGATAAGAGCGTCTGCTAAATGACTTAAATGTAAATGTAAATGGTTCTCAATCAGAGGCAGTTTTTTTCGTTGTCTCTGATTGGAACCATATTAGGTAGGCTGTGTTCACTGTTTGTTTGTGGGTGATTGTTCCTGTCATTGCGTTCTTTGTTTTCACCAGGTTCACATGTTCAGGTCTGTAGCGTCGTTGGTTTCGTTTTGTTTATTGTTTTTGTTCGTGTTAAAGAAGTATTCAAATAAATATGGATACATACCACGCTGCTCTTGGTCCTCCTCTCCTTCAACCAACGACGAGAGTCGTTACATTGAGATAGAAGCTGCTTTTCAGTCTCTCGGTCCCTGCTTGATGCACCTGTACTGACCTCGCCTTCTGGATGGTAGCGTGGTGAACAGGCAGTGGCTCGGGTGGTTGTTGTCCTTGATGATCTTTTTGGCCTTCCTGTGGCATCGGGTGGTGTAGGTGTCCTGGAGGGCAGGTAGTTTGCCCCTGGTGATGCGTTGTGCAGACCTCACTACCCTCTGGGGAGCCTTGCGGTTGTGGGCGGAGCAGTTACCGTACTAGGCGGTGATACAGCCCGACAGGATGCTCTCGTTGTGCATCTGTAAAAGTTTGTGAGTGTTTTTGGTGACAAGCCGAATTTCTTCAGCCTCCTGAGGTTGAAGAGGCGCTGCTCCTTCTTCACCACGCTGTCTGTGTGGGTGGACCATTTCAGGTTGTTCGTAATGTGTACGCCGAGGAACTTAAAACTTCCCACCTTCTCCACTACTGTCCCGTCGATGTGGATAGGGGGCTGCTCCCTCTGCTGTTTTCTGAAGTCCACGATCATCTCCTTTGTTTTGTTGACATTGAGTGTGAGGTTATTTTCCTGACACCACACTCTGAGGGCCCTCACGGCCTCCCTGTAGGTCGTCTTGTCATTGTTGGTAATCAAGCCCCTTGTGTGGCCCCAGTGTTGAGGATCAGCGGGGTGGTGATGTTGTTACCTACCCTTACCACCTGGGGGCGGCCCGTCAGGAASTCCAGGACCCAGTTGCACAGGACGGGGTCGAGACCCAGGGTCTCGAGCTTAATGACGAGTTTGGAGGGTACTATGGTGTTAAATGCTAAGCTGTAGTCGATGAACAGCTGGGGATGCCGTCTGGGCCTACAGCCTTGCGAGGGTTAACACGTTTAAATGTTTTACTCACGTTGGCTGCAGTGAAGGAGAGCCAGCAGGTTTTGTTAGCGGGCCGTGTCAGTGGCACTGTATTGTCCTCAAAGCGAGATAAGAAGTTGTGTAATTTGTCTGGGAGCAAGACATCGTGGTCCTCGACGGGGCTGGATTTTCTGTTGTAGTCCATGATTGACTGTAGACCCTGCCACATACGTCTCGTGTCTGAGCCTTTGAATTGCGACTCTACTTTGTCTCTATACTGAAGCTTAGCTTGTTTGAATGCCTTGCAGAGGGAATAGCTACACTGTTTTGTATTCGGTCATGTTTCCGGTCACCTTGCCCTGATTAAAAGCAGCGGTTCGCACTTTCAGTTTCGCACGAATGCTGCCATCAATCCACGGTTTCTGGTTGGGGAATGTTTTAATAGACGCTGTGAGTACAACATCACCGATGCACTTGCTAATAAACTCGCTCACTGAATCAGCGTATTCATCAATGTTGTTGTTCGACGCTATGCGGAACATATCCCAGTCCACGTGATTAAGCAATCTTGAAGCGTGGAATCCGATTGGTCGGACCAGCGTTGAACAGACCTGAGCGCGGGAGATTCCTGTTTCAGTTTCTGTCCTTAGGCTGYGAGCAACAAAATGGAGTCGTGGTCAGATTTTCCAAAAGGGGGGGCGGGGGAGTGTCTGATATGCGTTGCGTAAGTTAGAATAACAATGATCCAGAGTTTTGCCAGCCCGGGCAATCGATATGCTGATAAAATGTAGGGATCGTTGTTTTCAGATTATCCTTGTTAAAATCCCCAGCTACAACAAATGCGGCCTCAGGATATGTGGTTTCCAGTTTACATAGAGTCAAATGAAGTTCTTTCAAGGCCGTCGATATGTCTGCTTGGGGGGAATATACACGACTGTGATTATGATCGAAGAGAATTCTCTTGGTAGATAATGRGGTCGGCATTTGATTGTAAGGACTTCTAGGTCAGGTGAACAAAAGGACTTGAGTTCCTGTATGTTGTTATGATCACACCGCATACACCCCCGCCCTTCTTCTTACCAGAGAGATGCTTGTTTCTGTCGGCGCGATGAGTGAAGAAACCAGGTGGCTGTACCGATTCCGTTAGCGTGTATCGAGTGAGCCATGTTTCCGTGAAACAAAGAACGTTACAGTCTCTGATGTCTCTCTGGAAGGCAACCCTTGCTCGGATTTCGTCTACCTTGTTGTCAAGAGACTGGACATTGGGGAGTATTATGCTCGGAGGTGGTGGGCGATGTGCCCGTCTACAGAGCCTGACCAGAAGACCGCTCCGTCTGCCCCTTCTGCGGCGCCGTTGTTTTGGATCGCCGGCTGGATCCGATCCARTGTCCTGGGTGGTGGACCAAACAGAGGATCTGCTTCGGGAAAGTCGTATTCCTGGTCGTAATGTTGGTGAGTTGACGTTGCTCTTATATCCAATAGTTCCTCCCGACTGTCTGTAATAAAACCTAAGATTTCCTGGAGTAACAATGTAA
The DNA here is from genome assembly GCF_002910315.2 of Salvelinus sp. IW2-2015. Taxonomy (NCBI): domain Eukaryota; kingdom Metazoa; phylum Chordata; class Actinopteri; order Salmoniformes; family Salmonidae; genus Salvelinus; species Salvelinus sp. IW2-2015. The sequence goes on along the minus strand of NW_019945449.1, from coordinate 6,591 downwards.
GAAATAACACAAAAAAAACGAAATACTGCATAGTTTCCTAGGAACGCGAAGCGAGGCGGCCATCTCTGTCGGCCTTGAAAGTTGAGCTCTTTGCTTGACTAGTTAACTAACATTGTACATGGTTGGTTTGCTACCAGCAGATTCATGCAGTATAGTAATGTCATGAGTTGTGATTATGATTCATTGTTTACCTAGCTAGCTTCACGATGTAAGTAACCATTTCGGGTGCGTTCTTAAATTCCGTCTGGCTATCTACTCCTATTTCAGAGTTCTCTCGTCTCAGTGTGCTAGAGCGCAGAATAACTGATGAATTTACAAACGATCAACACCTGTTGAATACGGCCGGTGTCAGTAAACGTCAGTAAACTCATCGGTCAGAGGATCCGCTGTGCGCTCTGAACGCAAAACGCTCTGAATTTACTAACGGAACAATCTGACAGCACAGTTGCAGTAACCAACACTCTGGATAACAATAACAGCCTAACCAGCTCTGCTAGGGTCAGTAATGTTCAGTGAGCTGTTCTCTCTCTCTCTTAGATGTCTGGAAGTAGCTAGCAAGTTAGCTTGGGTGCTTGACTGCTGCTGTTAGTACATTCGGATGAACCTTTAAAGAGGCGGGTGGGGCAACATCTTAAGAGGGTGTGAGTGATGCTGAATGGGTGTAGACAAAGAAGGAGGGATTCATCACGATGTAAAATAGCTTACATAGGAAAAAGTAATTGTCCCTCGTTGTAGAGTATCAGCACAGTACGGTCGACTGTGTGACCTCAAGGCAATCCCTAGCACGTCAGTGTGTGGCCAGGGAGGGAGGCCGTCACCTAGGCCACCCTAGGCCCCTGGGTCTTGGCTCAGATTTTGAACAGGCTATTTAACTGTTCCACAGTCCCCTTTCCAGTATTGCTTGCTAATCCACATGATGCGAACCTTGGTACAGTCACTAGTGCTGATTGGAGGTTGACTGCACCGTTAGGTTAATCTGAAAGACAGGAGAGCAGGCAGTTCCTTAATTACTTCATACATTTTTATCAGATCCAATTAATGACATTGGTGGTAGCTAGAAGAGTCCCGTGGATGGCCGGCTGACCACAGTAGGGGACCTTGTACATAAAAACTTCAACCAACCAACTCCATAAAATAAATCAATTATTTCGAGGAGCCAAATAAATACTTTTTTTGTTCGTGTTTAATTATTCAGCGGCTAGCGCTGTCCAATTTAGAGCTCTGACAGGTCTTAACTACCTCATTGAATCATTCACTTTGGCTACCTCCCAAATGACAACCTATTCACCATAGGGCTCCAGTCAAGGTAGTGCACTATATATGGAATAGGGTGTCATTTGGTACAGCCTATGTGTTTAACCCTCTGATCCTATACTGTGGACGGAGAGTGCATCCTAAAAATCACTCTATTCTCTATATAGTGCGTTAAAAGTAGTGCACTGTATAGAGAATAGGGTGGGATTCGAGACGCAGTCAGAGCTGAGGGCCAGGCGTTCGGTGCGGTGTCGACAATTTTCTTGCATAGATATGGCAAATTTGTTTCGCTTGAAGGTACCGCTGGTGTATATGCTATAAAATAAGCTGATCCAAATAACGTGCCATTCATCTTTTAATCAGTTTACTTTTTTTCTTCATTTTTTTTTACAGTAACGTACAGCGTTTGCAATTGACATCAAAGAGCCACGTGCACGCGCAGAGACAGACACACACACACACACACACAACACACACACACACACACACACACACACACACACACACACACACACACACACTTGTTGTTGTAAGTGCTTGTCCTCAAAACGTATCATCAAGCAAATTCATACCAATATGACCAACAAAAAAAAAGACGCACAGAAAAGACAATAGCCAAGTCTTTGAACCACAAGGTAAAGTCCTGTAAACATGCTGAAAAGACAGGGCTGCGTCCCAATTGGTACCCTCTTCCTTATTTAGTGCACTACTTTTTAACTGGGCTATAGGGCTCTCTACTTGGACTGAGTTACTATGTGTAAACACCATTAATTATGGAACATGTGCTGTATGGAGTATCCTCATATCACTGTGCAACCAAACATGACTAAACGGGCATTAAATCACACTGTGCAACCAAACATGAATAAACTGGCATTAAATTCCACAGTGCAACTAAACTGTGCTTAAACAAGCATTAAATCAAACATGTACAGTACAGATGGAACAGGTAAGTAAAAATCTACACATATAATGTAAAGCAGCGATTCTCAACAGGACCCACATTTGGGTCGCATGAGGTTTTGAATGGGTCGTGGGTGTCTGAGTGAGAAAAAAAAACTACATTTGTATATACAGTACCAATAAAAAGTCTGGACACACCTACTCATTCAAGGGTTTTCCTTGAATTTGACTATTTTCTACATTGTAGAATAATAGCGAAGACATCAACACTATGACATAACACATATGGAATCATGTAGTAACCAAAAAAAGTGTTTAACAAATCAAAATGTATTTCATATTTGAGATTCTTCAAAGTAGCAACCCTTTGGCTTGATGAAATCTTTGCAAAATCTTGGCATTCTCTCAATCAGCTTCACCTGGAATGCTTTTCCAACAGTCTTGAAGGAGTTCCCACATATGCTGAGCATTTTTGGGCTGCTTTTCCTTCACTCTGTGGTCCAACTCATCCTAAACCATCTGAATGGGTTGAGGTCGGGTGATTGTGGAGGCCAGGTCATGTGATGCAGCACTCCATCACTCTCCTTCTTTGTCAAATAACCCTTACACAGCCTGGAGGTGTGTTGGGTCATTTTCCTGTTGAAAACAAATGATAGTCCCACTAAATGCAAACCAGATGGGATGGTGTATCGCTGCAGGAAGCATGCTGGTTAAGTCTGATTTGAATTCAAAACATATCACAGACAGTGTCACCAGAAAACCACCATCACACCTCCTCCTCCATGCTTCACGGTGGGAACCACACATGAGGAGATCATCCGTTCACCTACTCTCTGTCTCACAAAGACACAGCGGTTGGAAACAAAAATCTCAAATTTGGACTCATCAGATCAACGGACAGATTTCCTTCGGTCTAATGTCCATTGCTCGTGTTTCTTGGCCCACACAAGTCTCTTCTTCTTATTGGTGTCCGTTAGTAGTGGTTTATTTGCAGCAATTCGACCATACAGGCCTGATTCACACAGTCTTTTCTGAACAGTTGATGTTGAGATGTGTCTGTTACTTGAACTCTGTGAAGCATTTATTTGGGCTGCAATTTCTGAGGCTTGTAAAGTCTAATGATCTTATCCTCTGCAGCAGAGGTAACTCTGGGTCTTCCTTTCCTGTGGCGGTCCTCATGAAAGTCAGTTTCATCATAGTGCTTGATGTTTTTTGCGACTGCACTTGAATCATTTTTTTAAGTTCTTGAAATTGTTATGATTGACTGACCTTCCTGTCTTAAAGTAATGACGGAGTGTTGTTTCTCTTTGCTTATTTTAGCTGTTTTTGCCATAATATGGACTTTTACCAAGTATACCAACCCTACTGTGTCACAACACAACTGATTGACTCAAACGCATTAAGAAGGAAAGAAATTCCACAAATTAACTTAGTCACACCTGTTAATTGAAATGTATTCCAGGTGACTACCTCACGAATCTGGTTGAGAGAATGCCAAGAGTGTGCAAAGTTGTCATCAAGGCAAAGGGTGGCTACTTTAAAGATTCTCAAAATCTCAAATYTATTTTTATTTGTTTAACTCTTTTTGATTTCTACATGATTCCATATGTGTTATTTCCTAGTTGATGTCTTCATTGTTATTCTACAATACTAGTAGGTCGTTTACGTAATATAAAACGTAAATGACCTAAACCAGGTAGAACATGTGTTGAAATGACAATGAACTTCCATTTTTTAATTATTTAATATCCAAACAACTTTTCTTCAATCCCAGTATTTTCAATATAGAGTTATTAGCAGTGCCATTTTGGTTGATATTGTGGTCTCAAGCCAGTAAGTTTATTAATATATGGACAAAATTGTAATATTTACAATGAAAGAGGTGGGAATGTTGTTCCTTTGTAATTGAATAATTACTATCAATGTAGCATTAAAAATAGTTCTCCATATTGTATTTTGACGATTTTTTTCGCGCGATCGGGTCGCGACTGAGACAACTTGGTTCAATTTGGATCACGAGGCAAAACCAGTTTGGAACCACAAGTATACAGTACATGAACTATATACATTCCGCGACTTCCTGTTTCCTGACCTTCTAGTGATCTGAAGCCAATGCAGTAAAGTTCAAAGGTTAAAATACAACCTTAATAACTTCCAAAAACTTTATACATGCCTGGACTTGAATATTTTTGTTAATAATCTACATAATTTAGTTGAACAACTACAGTTCTTGCCCCTGGTTATATAGATTTTTAATTTGCTTCTATATTTTTTATGTGCCTCAGGTAAAAAACATTTTGACGTAAAATATATCATTGTGAATTATTAACAGTGGCCTGAGGCTGTCTGCATCTTTGATGAACGGATAAAAATATATCGTCACTCTTTCCTCCACGCTGTTACGGGAAGTGTATTAAAAATGTATTCAATTGTACTACATGAATTAATTCAAAACCACATTGCTCGCCAACAACAGCAGTTTTCCAATAAAAACTAATTTTGAATTAAAGTGAATGGGTCGGAAAACACACAGACCTGATTTATTCATCTCCAATACATATGTGATATAAGACAATAACACTATTCATATGGTACAATATTACAGACGAATGAAAAACACCTGAAGACAGACAAGAAAACACTACTGTACCACCATCACAGGCATAGTCCACAAAAAACACAGATTTCGCGAACATTTCCGTGTGTTGGTGTAATATTGTTCTATCAACACGTCTTTCTAGGTCCAAAGTTCATTTAATGCATTTCTAGTGTTTTTGTAGTGCACAACATATCCTGGATGGCAAGATCTATAAACAGTGGGGAAGAACAAGTATTTGAACAGCTGCCGATTTTTGCAGGTTTTCTACTTACATAAGCATGTAGGGTCCTGTAATTTTTATCATATGGTACACTTCAACTGTGAGAGAGGGCATCTATAAACAAAAATCCAGAAAATCACATTGTATGATTTTAAATAATTATTTGGCATTGTTATTGCATGAATCAAGTATTTGGATCACTTACCAACCAGTAAGCAATTCCGGCTCTCACAGGACATGTAGTTTCTTTAAAGAAGCCCTCCTGTTTCCACTCATTACTGTATTAACTGCTACTGTTTGAACTCGTTACCTGTATAAAAGCACCTGTCCACACATCAATACAAACAGACTCCAAATCTCCACAATGCGTAAGACAGAGAGCTGTGTAAGGACAAGGGATAAATTGTAGACCTGTACAGGTGGATGGGCTTACAGGACAATAGCCAAGGCTTGGTGGAAGGCAACAACTGTTGGCAAATTATTAGAAAATTGGAAGAAGTTCAAGATGACGTCAATCACCCTGCGGTCTTGGGGCTTCATGCAAGATTCACCTGTGGGGCATAATGATCATGAGGAATGTGAGGGATCAGCCCAGAACTAACGGCAAGGAACCTGGTCCAATGACCTGAAGAGAAGCTGGGACCATAAGTCTCAAGAAAAACATTAGTAACACACCTTAACGCCGTCATGGAGGGATTAAACCTGCAGCGCACGCAAGGTCCCTGCTCAAAGCCAGCGATGTCCGGGCCGTCTGAAGTTTGCCAAATGAACCATTCTGGAGATCCAGAGGAGGATGGAGAAGGTCATGTGGTCTGATGAGAACAAAATAGAGCTTTTTTGCTCTAAACTCCACTCGCCGTGTTTGGAGGAATAGTAAGGATGGAGTACAAACCCCAAGAACACCCACCCAACGTGAAGCTGGGGTGGAAACACATTCTTTGTGGGGATGCTTTTCTGCAAAGGGGAGCAGGACCGATGCAACCGTATTGAGGGGAGGATGGATGGGGCCATGTATTGCGAGATCTTGACCAACAACTCCTTCCTCAGTAGAGTCATTGAAGATGGGTCGTCGGCGGGTCTTCCACGGCTATGACAACGACACCGAATCACACCAAGCCAGGGGCACTAAGGTAGTGGCTCGTAAGAAGCATCTCAAGGTCCGGAGTGGCCTAGCCATCTCTCCAGACCTGAACGCAATGAAAACTCTTTGGAGGGAGCTGAAGTCTCGTATTGCCCAGCGATCAGCCCCGAAACCTGAAGGATCTGGAGAAGGTCTGTTATGGAGGAGTGGGCAAAATCCCTGCTGCAGTGTGTGGCAAACTGGTCAAAGAACTTACAGGAAACGTATGTCTCTGTAATTGCAAAATAGGTTTCTGTACCAAATATTCGAGTTCTGCTTTTTCCTGATGTATAAATACTTATGTCATGCTAAAACTGCAAATTATTACTATTAAAAATCATACAATGTATTTTTTCTGGATTTTTGTTTTAGATTCCCTTCTCTCACAGTTTGAAGTGTTACCTATGATAAAAATTTACCAGACTCTACTATCTTTGTAAGTCGGAAAACCTGCAAAATTTGTCAGTGTATCAAAGTACTTGTTCTCCCCCACTG
>NW_019945448.1:36431-45343 GCF_002910315.2 Salvelinus sp. IW2-2015 | reverse complement strand
TTTTAGGGCCAATAGTTCTTAGTTTGTCAGTTTTTTTGTTGATTCTTTCAATTTGTCAAGTAATTATCTTTTTGGTTTTCATGATTTGTTGGGTCTAATTGGTGTTGCTGTCCTTGGGGCTCTGTGGGGTCTGTTTGTGTTTGTCGAACAGAGTCCGTACAGCTGGTGAGAGGAGTCTTCTCAGGTCACCTCTCTGTAGGTGAGGGCTTTGTTATGGAGGGTTTAGAATTTGAAATTGCTCTTTTCGTATTTAAATCATCTAGCGGAATATCCTAATTCTGATCTGCATGCATGTTTTAGCTTCTCTCTCTTCTCTCCCCTATTGATCAAGGCAATTAAGATGCAAATTTGAGCCATACATAATGAAATTTGTCTTCAGGCATACTATTGATCGCTTTAAAAACACGGAATGGTCGACAGGCTCTTGCTTTCTTGGGGCTCTGCGGCAACTTTCACCATTTCTCTCTGTTTGTGTTTAAACGTGCCTGAGATGTGTGGAGTGACTTGTGGCAATAAATTTGTTGGTAGGTAAGTAGTCTGCAGGATTATAGCCTTAAAAATAAATTCCATGATTTATTTGTCTAACTGAATTTATCATCTGAGAATCTTGTGTCTACTGCTTACCAGTCATCTGAGATGAGTGCTCATAGATTCCGTCTTATTTGCACCACAAGCAGCTTTGTCAGTAGTAATTTGGCAGCACAGATGTGTTTTATACGGGGTTTAGATAATACTCAGATACCACTCCATTTTCTTGTCTTCAGTGGGCGGCAAGAAAAGAGAGTGATAATGAATATTATGGAATGTTGACCCGAATCAGGTCCAGAGGAGTCCTATTCAGAGGCTTGGCGGCTCTGCCGCAGGATTGGATCACTGACCCTGAAGAACCGTTCGCCCTCTCTATCAACCTGGATCTTTCTGTCAAATAGTAATTCCTTAACCCACCACCGCTCCTTCCTTCTATTTCCCCCATCCAATGACATGTGTCCAGCAGTGACTTACCTTGCTCTGTGTTGAGCCCCTGAGGGGAACTCCAGTGCAGTAATCCATCATGTTGAGTAGGAGGTGGAGGAGAGAGAAGAGGGGGGTTTTGGGTGGTAGCTGATATGGGTTTGAATCGAGGCCGCTGTAAATTGATTCACCCTCTGGTGAGTGATGGTGTGTTATTTTTAACAAGTGGCTAAGTTGCGAGCCGCTCAATGTTCTCCAGTTTACACCCTGGGTTGAAACGTACGTACGGAGTGTGAGGGAGTGATGGTTTAAAGAGACGTAGTACGGAGTGTGGAGGGAGTGATGGTTTTAAAGAGACGTACAGTACGGAGTGTGAGGGAGTGATGTTTTAAAGAGACGTACAGTACGGAGTGTGAGGGAGTGGATGGTTTTAAAAGAGACGTACAGTACGGAGTTGTGAGGGGAGTGATTGGTTTAAAGAGACGTACAGTTACGGAGTGTGAGGGAGTGATGGGTTTAAAGAGACGTACAGTAGGAGTGTGAGGGAGTTGATGAGGTTTAAAGAGACGTACAGTACGGAGTGTGAGGGAGTGATGGTTTAAAGAGACGTACAGTAGGGAGTGTAGGGAGTGATGGTTTTAAACAGACGTACAGTACGGAGTGTGAGGGAGTGCTGGTTTAAAGAGACGGTACAGTACGGAGTGTGAGGGACTGATGGTTTTAAAGAAGACGTAAGTAGTAGGGAGTGTGGTGGGACTGAGTGGTTTAAAAGACGTACAGTACGGAGTGTGAGGGATGATGTGGTTTAAAACAGACGTACAGTACGGAGTGTGAGGGATTGAGGTTTAGAAGAACGTACAGTAAGGAGTGTGAGGGATGATGGTTTAAAAGACGTACAGTACTGGAGTGTGGGGAGTGATGTTTAAAGAGACGTACAGTACGGAGTGTGAGGGAGTGATGGTTTTAAAGAGAGACGTACAGTAATGGGTGGTTGATGGGAGTGATGTTTAAACGACACGTAGCAGTGAGGAGTGTGAGGGAGTGGATGGTTTAAGAGGACGTACGTACGGAGTGTGAGGGAGTGATGGTGTTAGAAGAGGTACGTAAAGTACGAGTGTGAGGGATGTGATGGTTTAAGAAGACGTAACAGTACGGAGTGGTGAGGGAGTGATGTTTTAAAGAGACGTACAGTACGGAGTGTGAGGGAGTGATGGTTTAAAACGACGTACAGTACGGAGTGTGAGGGAGTGATGGTTTTAAAGAGACGTACAGTATCGGAGTGTGAGGGAGTGATGGTTTAAAGAGCGTACAGTAACGGAGTGTGAGGAGTGATGGTTTAAAGAGAGACGTACTGTACGGAGTGTGAGGGAGTGATGGTTTAAAGAGACGTACAGTACGGAGTGTGGGAGTGATGGTTTAAAGAGACGTTACAGTAGGAGTGTGAGGGAGTGTATGGTTTTTAAACAGACGTACAGTACGGGAGTGTGAGGGGAGTGATGGTTTAAACAGACGTACATGTACGGAGTGTGAGGGAATGATGGTTTAAAGAGACGTACAGTAGGAGTGTGAGGGAGTGATGGTTTAAAGAGACGACGTACGGAGTTGTGAGGGAGTGATGGTTAAAGAGCGTAGTACGGAGTGTGAGGGAGTGATGGTTTTAACAGACGTACAGTACGGAGTGTGAGGGAGTGATGGTTTAAAGAGACGTACTGTACGGAGTGTGAGGGAGTGATGGTTTAAACAGACGTACAGCACGGAGTGTGAGGGAGTGATGGTTTAAAAGAAGACGTACAGTCGGAGTGTGAGGGAGGATGTTTAAACAGACGTCAGTACGGAGTGTGAGGGAGTGATGGTTTAAAGAGACGTACAGTACGGAGTGTGATGGGAGTGATGGTTTTTAAAGAGACGTCAGTACGGAGTGTGAGGGAAGTGATGGTTTAAAGAGACGTACAGTACGGAGTGTGAGGGAGTGATGGTTTAAACAGACGTACAGTAGGAGTGTGAGGGAGTGATGGTTTAAACAGACGTACAGTACGGAGTGTGAGGGAATGATGGTTTAAACAGACGTACAGTACGGAGTGTGAGGGAGTGATGGTTTAAAGAGACGGACAGTACGGAGTGTGAGGGAGGTGATGGTTTAAAACAGACGTACAGTACGGAGTGTGAGGGAGGGTGATGGTTTAAAGAGACGTACAGTACGGAGTGTGAGGGAGTGATGGTTTAAAGAGACGTACAGTACGGAGTGTGAGGGAGTGATGTTTAAAGAGCGTAAGTACGGAGTGTGAGGGAGTGATGGTTAAAGAGACGTACAGTAAGGAGTGGTTGAGGGAGTGATGGTTTTAAAGAGACGTAACGTACGGAGTGTGAGGGAGTGATGGTTTAAAGAAGACGTACAGTACGGAGTGTGAGGGAAGTGATGGTTTAAAGAGACGTACAGTACGGAGTGGTGAGGGATTGATGGTTTAAAGAGAGCGTACAGTACGGAGTGGTGAGGGAGTGATGGTTTAAAGAGACGTACAGTACGGAGTGTGAGGGAGTGATGTTTAAAGAGACGTACAGTAGGGAGTGTGAGGGAGTGATGGTTTAAAGAGACGTACAGTACGGAGTGTGAGGGAGTGATGGTTTAAGAGAGTACAGTACGGAGTGTGAGGGAGTGGTGGTTAAACAGACGTACAGTACGGAGTGTGAGGGAGTGATGGTTTAAGAGATGTACAGTACGGTCGTGAGGGAGTGTGTTTAAAAACAGACGTACAGTACGGAGTGTGAGGGAGTGATGTGTTTAAAGAGACGTACAGTACGGAGTGTGAGGGAGTGGATGTTTAAACAGACGTACAGTACGGAGTGTGAGGGAGTGATGGTTTAAGAGACGTACAGTACGGAGTGTGAGGGAGTGATGGTTTAAAGAGACGTACAGTACGGGTGGTGAGGGAGTGATGGTTTAAAGAGACGTACCAGTACGGAGTGTGAGGGAGTGATCGTTTAAAGAGACGTACAGTACGGAGTGTGAGGGAGTGATGGTTTAAAGAGACTTACAGTACGGAGTGTGAGGGAGTGATGGTTTAAACAGACGTACAGTACGGAGTGTGAGGGAGTGATGGTTTAAAGAGACGTACAGTACGAGTGTGAGGATTGATGGTTTAAACAGACGTCAGTACGGGTGTGAGGAGTGATGGTTTAAAGAGACGTACAGTACGGAGTGTGAGGGAGTATTGGTTTAAACAGACGTACAGTAGGGAGTGTGGAGGGAATGATGGTTTAAACAGACGTACAGTACGGAGTGTGAGGGAGTGATGGTTTAACAGACTACAGTAGGGAGTGTGAGGGAGTGATGGTTTAAACAGACGTACAGTACGGAGTGTGAGGTAGTGATGTTTAAAAGCACGTACAGTAAGGAGTGTGAGGAGTGATGGTTTAAATAGACGTACAGTACGGAGTGTGTGGGAGTGATGGTTTAAAGGGGTCGGACTGACTGCTCCTGGCACTCTGACGTATGGACTTTATTGGAGACAGAGACTCTCAGCCACACATAACCCCCCACCCTCACATACCTCCACACACACACTCACAACCTCCACACACACACTCTCACATACACCCCCCCACACACACACATAACCCCCATACACACACACCTCCCACAGCGATAACCTCCTCACACACACACATAACCCCCACACACACACACACACACAACACACACACACCACACACACACACACACACACACACACACACCACACATAACACAACACACACACACACACACACACACACACACACATAACCCCCAACACACATAACCGTCCAACACACAATACACACTGTGAATGGTCAGCCAGTCAGTCTTTGACGTGCTCTTTTGAGAGTGACAACAAGTGACAGTGACAGTGTGGTGTCCCTGTTCTCTTCATACTTAATCTCTAGACTGTGTGTGTGTGTGTGTGTGTGTGTGGTGTGTGTGTGTGTGTGTGTGTGTGTGTGTGGTGTGTGTGTGTGTGTGTGTGTGGTGTGTGTGTGTGGTGTGTGTGTGCTGCAACTGGCCTCATACCTGGGTGGGCCCTAGCCCTAGAGTTATAGCGGGTCTCAATGTGTTATGACTTGTGGTGATTCTTGAAGGTGTGGACAGATATTGTGTTTATCTAGGGGGACAGCGGTTTAGGCACTAGGCCCTTAACAGTGAACACTGGAGATGGAACCTGATCACCTGGTTTTTCTTGCTGCTCCTCTCCTCTTGTTTTCTCTCTGTTCTCCTTTTCTCCTCCCTCTCTCTTCCTGCTGTTTGAAAGTGAAACCCACAGCATTTTGGACCGGTTTGAAAGTGATACCCAAAGCATTGTGGACCGGTTTGAAAGTGAAACCCACAGCATTTTGGACCGGTTTGAAAGTGATAGACACAGCATTATGGTTCGGTTTGAAAGTGAAGGCCGGAGGGATCAGGTGTTTCAGAGAGTAATGTCTCAGACAGCTGTGGATGGGTTTGTGATTGAAGCTTTACATCAGAATTACAGTACAATACAAAATAGTTCATTATTTGCAATATTCAAACCATGCATGTTGCTTTGACAATCTTATTTTTTCTGAGATAAATTTTGGTGGCTGTAATGCTTGTTGAAGCTGAACCCTGAGTCAGGACAGAGTGTGTTTAGCTGCTGTCTCTGTCAAGCTGCTCTGGGATCAGACTCAAGTTCAGCTCAGGACAGAGTTCCTCTACTAACAAACACGAAAACATCCCTGCTGAGCCAGATGTGAGTGGCCATCCTGTGAACCATCTCCCAGGGCTCTAGAGGGGACAGCACTTCCCCTGCAGGGACCAGTGTACAGCACATCCCCTGCAGGGACCAGTGGACAGCACGTCCCCTGCAGGGACCAGTGGACAGCACGTCCCCTGSATGGACCAGTGGACAGCACATCCCCTGCAGGGACCGCATAGGCCTGGAGTCACACAGCCAGGTACACAGAGAGGATGTCATATCAAATCAAATCAAAGTTTATTTGTCACGTGCGCCGAATACAACAGGTGTAGACCTTACAGTAAAATGCTTACTTACAGGCTAACCTGTAAGTGCGAAAAAAAAAGGTGTGTGTGTGTGTGTGTGTGTGGTTGTGTGTGTGGTTGTGTGTGTGTGTGTGTGTGTGGTTGTGTGTGTGTGTGTAGGTAAGTAAAGAAATAAAAATACTCATACTGAGGGATGGGGTGTTTGCAGTGGGTCAGGTGCAAGAAGATGACATCACATGGTGGGAGTTGGGGTATTTGTGGCCACCTGGTGCCACAGCTTTAGGGGTGATTACCAGCTACTGTAGCCAGACTGAATATTCTTCAGCCAGTCAGTCAGCCATGCAGACAGACAGACACTGCAGAGTGCCAGATATGATGAGCCTGCCTATGGGTTGGCACTGTACAACCCAGACATGCACACAGACTTGCCATGCTCAAGCAGCAGCGAGACCAAAGGCCAACTGCATAGAAATCAGAATGCTCTATTCAAATGCTAAGCAGAGTCTTATCTACACAGCACCTCTGCCTGGCCCCATGCTCTACACTGTCCAGGGCAAAGCTATTATGCAGGTGTATATGTGTTTGCAKTCACATCTTGCAAGCACTGTACCACCGCAATATACAGTATATATATTATTTTTTTTCTTCACTTGACCTACCCATTACAATCCCCAAGAGAGTGTAGACTTTCTCAGAATTGTAAAACATTGACACATCAGTGAAATTAAAAGTGATAGGTATTTTATTTTTTTAATATGTTGCTTTATTTGATTTATTCACCTACTGTAAACTGAATTATGCCATCACGCACWCACACTCTCTTTCTCCCTCTCTCTCACACACTCTCTCTTTCTCCCTCTCTCTCACACACTCTCTCTTTCTCCCTGTCTCTCACACACACACACACACACACACAGAAATGAGGGCACTGAATCATGTGAAGACTTGGCTGTAATTGCAGGGATTTGTCTTGGATCCACAGAGATCCCGTTACTCCAGGAAATGAAATCTAATGACACTGAGTGATCACCAGGGGGGTGCGACTGACTGACGTCTCATTTGACTTCATCTTTAAAAGCCATTAACGCTCTCCTGTTTCACACACACACACACACACACACACACACACACACCCACACACACACACACACACACACACACACACACACACACACACACACACACACACACACACACACACACACACACACACACACACACACACACACACACACACACACACACACACACACACACACACACACACACAACACACACCCACACACACACACACAGAAACATGGGTGTGTTTGGTAGTGCATAAAGCAATCGCACACACACACTCTCTCTCACGCACACACACTGCAGCAGACTCTAAACTCCCTCTCCGCCATCCAACTGGCAGGCTGAACATGTGCCCATTTGAGGCAGCATCATAAATGGTGTGGTGAGGGGGAAAGGAACCCCAAGATGCCATGTTGTAATGGAGCTGAAAATAACCTCTTAATTGGCCTTCATAAGCCACGCCCAGGCATTAAACAAGACATTCAAACGRCTGTTTTCTCCCTCTTACTTTTAGAGGGCCCAGTGGTGCTTGCTTTGCATTGAACAGAACTGACACATTAATTATGGCCCTGACACTTTATGAATATCGATGTGGCTGCTGCTGATGCTGCTGCTGCTGCTGGTGTGATGAAGGTGATGGAAAATGATATGATTCAAAACAGGAGACTTGGAACACAGCMGCAATTAGTGATGTGTTATTAGAGTAATTGCATGTTTTTAGTCAAACGTTCCTATACCACACACACCCACATGTGCACATAACAGCACATATATACACAAATACTCTCACTTAGAAATAAATTAATTGGGATTATAAATAATGGAAGTCGTAGGCGTATTTGAGAGTTTTGTGTGGAATACCTTGTCAATAAAATGATAGAGAAAGAGCGCTAAAATACTCCCATGACCCTCTTGCTCACTTCCTGTAGGGTTACAATATTCTGGGAACTTTGAATACATTTCTTGGTTTTCTAGAATTCCTGGTAGGATGATTACGGATTTCCTGCTTATTCCCTCCTGATTCTGGGAATCCTCCAACCGGTATTTCGGGAAAACCAGGGAATTTATAGAAAGTTCCCAGAATTTCTCAACCCTGCTATCTTGGTTGACTGATTCTAAATTAACATAAGTAGGCTGAATAAAAAATTGGATACAACATTATGTGAATTACATTGCTTATCTGAGATTGTGGGTTAAAACTGACACAACCTGACGTAACCCCGCTGACTATCCAGCTGTGATTTATCTCCATTACAACCAGTGCAACGGCCAATAGGATGGTTTTACCATGTTGGGACCAGATAAGGTTGACCTCCACCTACCCCTGGATTTGAACTCTGGGTGACCATTGATTGACCATCTCCTGACCCCCTGGTCAGACTGGAAGACGGAACAGGAACAGCCGTCTGTCCATTTGCCAGTCTGCAGATTGTCCCTAGCATACGGCTCTAATACTGTTAGATCTGGTCGTATTGGGAGATGTATAGAGGTGACGTAGCTGGAGCAGGCAGGGTTAGGCCTGTGTCACAGGGACTATAGTTCAGAGATAGGAGCAGCATTTTGGCCTGCTCAGAGTGCTAAGCACCATGGCTGCTGTGCTGCTCACCCTCACAGGGAGAATGGGTAACGGTTAGGTCTGTTTGGTGCTGAAGGTTATATGCACATATGTATTGATGGTTAGTCCAGCACTGTCTGTTTATCAACCCAAAGGAAAACTTTCAGAGAAATACAGTACTCTGAGACTACCATGAGAGGCTTTAGTTTTTATAACCCATAAGATATCATGCACAATGCCATGCATTAATATTGAAGAYGGGAAATTACCCTTTAATACCTTGACTAAATATCTAGTATCTCAGTCATTGCAGTGACTGTTATCTCCCCCCCAGTGACTTGCCTC
>NW_019945448.1:29405-36084 GCF_002910315.2 Salvelinus sp. IW2-2015 | reverse complement strand
TAATCCCGCCTTCTGCCTTTGTCTATTCCGCTCCCTCTCCCTAACTCCCCTCAAGCTGGCCCGTGCTCTGCATTACCTCACATCCTCCTAACTCCGCCTTCTGCCGCCAGTCTCATTCCTTGATTCCCTCCTTTGCCTCCCCCGCTGCACCGTCCAATTTGCTAACTCTAATACCCCCTCACTGCCCGTTTGCAGGTCTCATTTCCCCCTTTCTCACCTTCTGCGTTGTCTCATTCCCTCCTGCTTTCTCCTTCTCTTCCCTCCTTTTAATGGTCCCGCCCCGCCGTCCTCGTCTACATTCCCCTCCTCGCTAACTCCCCTCTCTGCCACCCGGTCTCATTTCCTCCCTCCTAATCCTCCCCTTCTGACCCTTCTCATTCCCCCCTCCTCTCTAACTCCCCCTCCTGCCCGTGTCTCATTCCTTCCCTCCTTTCTCCCTCCTTTCCTCCCCCTCCTGCCCTGTGTCTCATTCTCCCCCTCCTTAACCCCCTCCTGCCCCTGCCTCATTCCTTCCCTCCTTTCACCCCCTCCTGCCTCTGTCTCATTCCCTCTCTCTTTCTCCCCCCCCTGCCTGTCTCATTCCCTCCTCTCCTTTCTCCCCTCCTGCCGTGTCTCACCCCCCCACCCCCCGCCTAAGCCCTTCCGTGCCCCTGCCTCATCTCCTTCCCTCCTTTCACCGCCCTCTCTGCCTCTGTCTCATCTCCCTCTTCTCCTTTCTCCCCCCTGCCTGTCTCTTCCTCGCTTCTGCTCCCCCTCTCTGCCGTGTCTCACCCCCCCCCTAACCCCCTCCTGCCGCCTGTCTCATTCCTTCCCTCCTTTCATCCTCCTTTCTCCCCTGTCTCATTCCCTCTGTCCTTTCTCCCTCCTGCCCCTGTCTTATTCCCTCCGCAGCATCCTTAATCGAGTCAAGTGACTTATTAAGGCTTATGAGAAAAGCAGCTAATTTCATTAGCAGCCAGTCAGTGTGCTGCTATCTGATTCTTCATGCCCAGAGGGGTGGGGTTGGATGCACTGGTGTTGGACTCAAATGGTTATCAACATTTAGGACAGCAGTTGGGGTAGGCAGCCATAATGTTGTGGGGATAGAGGGGGAAGTCGACTGGGGGGAGGTGGGCGGTAGGACGGGGGAGGCACAAAAATCACTCAACAGAGCCAACTGGGGTGTTGATTGTCATAAATATTCCTCATCCCCCCTCCCCATCATCCCTCCCTCCCTCACAGCACCCACCTCCGAACCACCTTCCTACCCCCCTGGCTCTTCCTGGGCCCTTTCTGGTTTCTGTGTATTTTTAACATTCAGTCAGACATTGGGGAGTGTCAGTTTTAGGGACGTTGCATCGTTAACTTATTTGAGTGGCAGATGTCAGCCAGGCGGAGGGGACTGACTACCTTGGTCCACACCCCAGCTGGGTGTCCCACACGCCCCATCACTCCTGCCTGTCATCCCCTTTACTTCACACACCCGTCTGGTGTGGGACCCAGGGAGAAATCATACACTAGATGGTCACTCTCACTGAGGCTCAGGATGAATGAGGCAGGACAGTGGCTAGACCTCTTGGACAAGACAGCTCCAGCTCCTGTGCGTAGGTGCTTGTACGCGGTGTGTGTGTGTAAACTGGTGCCAGTGCAGGGCAGTGTGGGAGCAGACCAGACCTTTATGAGAGTGTGCCCAGGCCCAGTCCCAGTATAGCAGGTGGAGTGGGGGGGTGCTTGTGTTGTTGACACCAGCGTGGCATGTGTTGCTGGTTCCTGTGGATAGACGCCCATCCTCATTAATCACAGGTCCTGAGCCTGCGCCCTGACAGCCTGCAACCTGGCTCCCCAGCCCCTCCCCCTCCTGCACTCTGGGAGGAACGCTCTGGCCTATTATCTCTACACAGGAAGACGAGACGGCTATGACAGATGCCAGAGGATATTTGACCACCAACCCCCACCTCCCCACAACCCCCCACCCAGCACCCCCCATCTCAGGTTCATGAGTTCTGATCCGTCGTGCCAAAGTTCAATGGATTTGCCAGGTCGTCACAGCAACTCTTGACAACATCAGATGTCAGACTGAGAGTTGGCTGTCCATGACTGAGTCAAACAGCCCCTCATACCCATTCACTTCCTACTGGAGAGAGGGAAAGGGGAGTTAGAATGGGGAGGAAGGAAGAAAAAAGGAGAGGGGGAGAACCAGAGTCATTCTGTTCCCCTCCACTCCCACTTCTCCTTGGCTCATCTCTCTGTGGTTGGAGAGTTGGGGTGTGTTGAGGAGTGTTGTGAACTTGGGGTCCAGCCTAGACTACTGTACAGAMGGGATGTGGGGCTCACAGCAGTGCTGTGGCCGTGGTCTAGTTGTGTCATGAACACACAGTTGAACTGTCACTTTGTCTAATTGTGAAGGATCGGCCCACCAGAGGCTCAAAGCTCACTGACCCGCTGTCAGTCTCTTGTTAGCTCTGTCCTGTCTTTCTGTCTGTCTATCGTTAGCCCTGTKTTTTCTGTCTGTCTGTCTCTCGTCAGCCCCTGTCTTGTTTGTCGGTCTCTCCCTAGCCCTGTCCTGTCTGCCTCCACCGCTAAGACCTAGGCTACACTCACACTGACTCAATACTAGACTGAATCCAATGTGTTCTGATTACTGAATGGTGCCCTCTACATGACTATCTATAGCCTGATTACTGAATGGTACCCTCTACNTGACTCTATAGCCTGATTACTGAATGGTACACTCTACATGACTCTATAGCCTGATTACTGAATGGTACCTTCTACATGACTCTATAGCCTGATTACTGAATGGTACCCTCTACATGACTCTATAGCCTGCGCGCGTGTGTGTGTCTGTTTGGGGGGGGGACTAAGTGCTGTAGAAGGCAGTAGAGTGGTGTTAGAGTAATGACTGGGGGGTGAAAGGCCATCCCTGATGTGATCCTGATTGGAGAGCAGATTGATCAGAGCCCTGGGGTCATCAGAGGGTCGACTGGGGGTCAGGACTGATGATGACCTGGGGTCGTCTATAGGTCGTCTATACTCATCCTAATGTCTATTCACAACCAATGACTATTCACATGTTCAACTTACAGACATTACAGACAGGATCTTCATCAATAGGTAGAATCTTCAGCCATCAGAGCTCAGACCAATCTGCCATTTTGAATCCTTTAGACACACAACCCCCCAGCCTGCTCTCTGAGTGGATGTGTCTCCATGGCAAGGCCTGAGGATTTACCACACAGTGAGGGGCGTTGAGGTTGGATGCGTGGCGTGGATCACTAATTACGTTCTAATTGGACAGTCATAGAGGTGACCTTTCTACCACTGTAATTCTGGAGCGTCCTGGGTCCTGGCAGTGTCCTGGGGTGGGGAATGATTAAAAAGCCACCAGCGGCTGGAGTGATGAAGAGGGGGGTAAGTGACAAGTACGACAACAGAAACATATGAGCCACCAGCCAGCTGCTGCTGATGTGTGAGTAGCAGAATGCTAGAGGTGTACTGACCTGAGGAGAATAGAGATGTACTGACTGGAGGAATCTATAGGGAGGAGACTAGAGGTGTACTGACTGGAGGAGAATACAGGAGACTCGACTACTGACTGCGAGAATCTATAGGGAGGAGACTAAGAGGTGCAAGTATTGGAGAGTACTAGAGATCGTTAACTGATTAGGAGGAATCTTGAAAGAGAGAGGAGAACTGAGAGTGTAGCTGGAACGTAGGACAGAGAGACTGAGAGAGGTTAACGTGCTTAGCATAGAGACCATGGGAGAGAATTAAGGGTGTACTTCATGACTGGAGGAAGATTTGTTACGATAAGTACTGGAGCAGGAGGAAAATCTATAGGGTGGAAAGGAGGACATGAGAGAAGGTGGCGTACCTTCGTACAGTTTGGTGGGATTATAAGTTGCGGAAGTTGACGTCCTCGAGTGTATTGTTTGTGGTGAGTGTAGATTTGAACTGGAGATTGATTGTTCTATCCTCGCACTGTAGAGCGAATCTTGAATGGGATGGAAGTTTTTCATCAGAACCAGAAGATGATGAGGTCAGTCTACTGGAGGAGACTAGAGATAGTAAACTAACGTTTTGTGAGCATGGAGAAATTCTTACTAGGGATTTGGCAAGAACTAAGATATGGTGTCATGATTGGGGATTGGAGACATGACGTGATGGAAAAATACCTGAACTGAAGGTGGCTTAATTATTACAGATTAATTAAAAAGACTTAAATATGGGAATTTAAAATCTTCTCCTATACTCCTACAGGACAATAGGTCAATTAATTTTACAGTGGGGCATCAAGTAATTCCATTTGAAATGTTTTAAAAACATCAGCCCTAATTCTCTATTTGGTACCAACCGTGTGGATGACATTTAGAACAGTCTCTCATTTCAGGTTGTTGAGGCCAACCTGAGAATCCCTAATGCTCAGCCCCTGCCTCCATACCTGTGCACCGGATTGACACTCCATTGTTGATTTCCCCCAATGGCGAGTTGAATGCAAGCCTCTCCTCACAGTTCGCACAGAAGATCAAGCCTGAACGCTGCAGCTGGCAGATCGTAATGTGAGGCCATGCTTACCCTGAGCCCCTGATCACAGAAGACAACGTCCACAGTACTTATACTAAATCCACAATGCAGAGATACAGGTGCACAAAGAATACACAGGGACGGCTGACCTTTGGATACCTGCAGTAGATTCAGACGGATAATTGGACCACAATCTCCCACAGAGAGGGATTTTTAAAGGAGCTGAGGATAAAATGGTCTCTGGATATTATGAACAGTTGAACTAGGCCCAGTCACCAGAAACACCGTCCCCTAGTGGAGTTACAACCATTTAGAGAAGCTGTAGAGAACACAGCAGTAGTACTTCAAGTTACTAAAGACTCTTATAAAGAACCACCTTAAAAAGCTTCTTGAGTGATAATGTGTTGAGGGCTTGGGATGTTGACTGAACAATTGATAGCAGCATTTTACTTGTGTTATTGTCCTCAGTTTACAGTTCTTTCATCTTCAAAGATGACATTTATTTAACCTTGTTTTACTACACAAGTCAGTTAAGAACAAATTCTTATTTTCAATGAAACCTAGGAACAGTGGGTTAACTGCTTGTTCAGGGCAAGCGCCAGATTTTTACCTTGTCAGCTTGGGATTTTGATCTGCACCTTTTGGTTCTAGTACCAATGCTCTAACCATTCTACCATGCTGCCACTCAATACATCTGAGCAAAGCTTTGAAATATGCTCACCTCACAACAAAAGCAACACACTCTGCGTTAATTGTAAACCTTTGAAACAAACTTTTGTCTGAATTAGCTTCAATTTTTCACATTTCATCCACAAAACCTGAAATACAGGTCCAAACACAACTGTCTCAAAACAAAGGATCTTTTTACTCAGTGACATTTTGTCACCCTCAAAAATACAGTAGCTTTCTATCCGATGCCTATCAAGATACTGAAATGCTCTGAGGCACTAACAAAATAGCTGGCAAGTTCACTATTAAGACCAGAGGGTAGCCAACACATTTCACATCAATATTACATGTAATCTCCTCAACATCAAAAACCAGAGAGATAACAAATCATAAATTCCACTGAATGAACTGACAGTTCTTATGCCATTCCTGCTGGGTGTGTCTGATCAATAACCTCCATGGTGATGTAACGAATCGTGATAGGATACTTCTTCCGCTGACCTTATAAATGTATCTACATTTGCTTGGCTGTGTAAGCAACATACACCTGACACCTTTATTCACATACAATGTACAGAACATCCAGACACTATGACATGACATACGACACGTTCATACATTGACATATGGGCTACATATGACGCCACATGCTGATAGGGAGCCACATGAACCAATTACCAAGAACGTCACACGTACTAAAACTAGAATCTGGAGACAGCCATGCAGCCATCCCTTTTTTTCCTGGTTCCCCTGCTCTTCTATGCACATGGCTCGCTGTACTGAGGAGGCTATGCAGTTGCATCAGCACATATTCCAATTGTCATTGCTCATAAAACGAAGGGCTAAAACAAGCGACTGAAAGTGGTTGTTGGGCAGACAGAGGGCCATTTGGTGATTTTTGGGATGTGCTCTGCGAAAAGCAAAGTGAGGAATGAAAAGCAAAGTGTGAAGCAGCAACACTGAGCTGCAGACAGCAAGTTAAGACGTAAATACAGAAGGTTAAATAAAGAACATCGCATGGCAAGTAAAGTGCTAATTTCCCCAGACATATGTGAACATGCGTAACTATATTCATCAAATCTCCAAATGCCTATGGGCGACATGTCCGCCATGCAAGGCTGTGTCTGGGTGATGTAAGAGTTAAGCCTTCGTAGACTATCAGAGTAGAATCATGAACATGTCTGGGCGAGAAGAAGGCTCAATGCCTGACTGACTGGAAGAGATACTGGTACTTCTACTAAAGGATGGACAAGGTGGTGTCTAAAATATCGAAAAAAGCCTAAAAGATTTATTATATACATATGTATCATAATTAATCATAATCACATTTGAAAACATACTTTGATGCAACAATATAAATATGTTTTAGGAACTAAGAAATATACTTGTGGAACTTAAGAATACTTTCTAGGGAAGTTAGAAATACACTTTGAGAAACTGAGAAATATGATTTGTGCATCTAACGCAAGTCAAAGACAAACGGTTTTTAACCAATGAATCTAAAACA
>NW_019945448.1:23457-28815 GCF_002910315.2 Salvelinus sp. IW2-2015 | reverse complement strand
TTATTTGTATGCTCAAATATTTGTTTATTCTCATCAAATATGAATTGGCTGTGGTCTTCTCTGTATCAGTGTGTGGTTGAAACGGCTTGTTTTGATGCAGCTATGCTGGTGGTGACTTACTTTGACTGTGCACGAGGCTGGAACTAATTCCTGCATATTTATTTGGCTTGGTGTGAGCAGAGCAAGCTAAGTGCTAACCCCACTTAATATTCCTGCTTGGAGACAGTAACAGGAGCCCAGCTCAGGGGAGAGGAGAGGAGTCTCAGAGAGCCCACAGAGGAATAATACAGGAGCATTACGATGTCAAAATAATTCATTTAGGGACACCTGTATTGATTTGAAGTGCTGCTGTCTGCTATTCCAGCTGTCTTCTATTATTTTATATGTTAATTAGAGCTAGACTAATATCTGGGAGAGAGGGAAAGACCTGTGCTGAAATAATCCTCCTGGTAAGTTCCATCTCCTTACAGCCACCCTCTCCACTGACAAATGATTCTAATGGCTCTTACTGCCTGATACTGCTACAGCTTGTCTTAATTATTGTCAAAACGTGGCCTCTTTTTTAATCATAGCCCCATTACTGCAGTTATTTTAACCTTACTATTAAGATGGATGCTGCAGGATGAGGTAGTGAAGGTGTGTGTTTATTGGTGTGTGAGTGTGTAATGTCTCCTCTACCATGCCTAGGCCTATTTTACGGTTGTTTCTATCCATCCCTGATCCATCATGTACTAATATATTGTGCCGTTGGCCGGTGTGTGTGTGTGTGTGTCTGGGATGATGACATGCAGTGTGGGTGTGTGTGTGTGTACACATGTGTCTGGGATGATGACATGCAGTATGGGTGTGTGTGGGGAGCCTACCACCCTCTGCCCTCTGACCCCTGACATCTCTTGTTGTTCCTCTGGTCTCTCTACATGTGTTCATCCCTCACACCGTACCTGAGTATGCCCAACACTCCCCCTGTCCCTCCCACTCCCCCTTCACACTCACCCCAGTCAATCACACATGCACCCCATAGTCTTTCTGGAAGSAGAAGAGGAAGAGTGGGAACAGGAGAGGAGAACAGAAGGGGAAGAGTGGGAACAGGAGAGGAGAACAGAAGWGGAAGAGTGGGAACAGGAGAGGAGAACAGATGAGGAAGAGTGGGAACAGGAGAGGAGAACAGATGAGAAGAGTGGGAAAGAGGGAGAACAGAAGAGGAAAGAGTGGGGAACAGAGAGGAGAACAAGAAGAGGAAGTGGGGACAGGGAGAGGAGAACAGATGAGGAAGAGTGGGAACAGGAGAGGAGAACAAAGAATGGGAACAGGAGAGGGAGAACAGATGAGGAAAGTGGAACAGGAGGAGAACAGAGAGGAAGAGTTGGGAACCAGGAGAGGAGAACAGAAGTAGGAAAGAGTGGGAACGGAGGAGAGGAAAGACAGAAGAGGGAAGAGTGGAAGGATAGGGAACAGTTCAGAGTGGAATCATTTAGAAGTAGAAATATGGGAGGCAGGAAGGTAGTAGATTTCTGTTTTGAGGGAGTTTTCATCCCCCCCCATTAATGCCCATCCAATGTCCCACCGTCTCCACTTCCACCAGGGCATTACAATGAGCGTGACACAGGTCAGTCAAGCGTGACCTGCCTGCCTTTGTGGAGCTCCTCTCATCTCAATGGTCTGCTTGCTAGAGCTGAGCTTGAGTTGACTAGTGGCGCTAGCAGAAGTGCTGTGGGTAAGGCCTTGAATAGACAGCCGTTAGAACAGGTGGGTTTTATAGGCCTGCATCTCTGCCTCGCATTCTCCTCACAGCCTGTGTGTATGTGTGTGTGTTTTTAACTTTGCGTTTGTCATGGCTGAGCACACACTCCATCGTAGCTTGGCCCCAGCGGGGTCGGACAGTCAGCCCTGCCCATGTGAGAGGTGCGTCCGGCCTGGCGGGGAGCAGGGTAACGAGGTGTCAGAGCAGGCTGATGCTTTGTTCCTGGATGGGAGAGGAGGGGGATGGCACAAAGGACTGTCCTGCAGAGAGAGAGAGCCCTGTCTATATGTCTGTTCTTTGTGTCTGCTGTCTGTCCTCCCTCCCTGCACGCCAGTTTGGCCAATAAAGGAAGCAGAGCCAAGGCAACATTATGGCATCAGGTGGATGGACGCTTTGTGCCTTTTCACCTCCTCTCCCTCTCTCCCCACCCTCCCCTTTCTCTTGATGATGAAGATTTAAAGTACATGAAGATTAAAATACATTGAAGATTTAAAGTACATGAAAGTAAAGTAGATTGAAGAGTTAAGTAGATGAAGTAGATGAAGAGTAGTGATAAAGTTTAGATGAAGAGTTAAAAGTAGATGAAGAGTTAAAGTAGATGAGAGTTAAAGTAGAGGAAGAGTTAAAGTAGATGAAGAGTTAAAGTAGATGAAGAGTTAAAGTTGAGATGGGTGAGAGTTAAAGTTAAGATGAGAAAGTAGATGGAGAGTAAAGTAGATGGAGAGTTAAAGTAGATGGAAAGTGGGTAAAGTAGATGAAGAGTTAAGTAGATGAAGAGTTAAGTAATGAAGCGTTAAAGTAGATGAAGAGTTAAAGTAGATGAAGCGTTAAAGTAGATGGAGAGTAAAAGTAGATGGAGAGTTAAAGTAGATGGAGAGTTAAAGTAGAGTGAAGAGTTAAAGTAGATCAAGCTTAACAAGTAGATGAAGTGTTAAAGTAGATGGAAGTTAAAGTAGATGGAGAGTTAAAGTAGATGAGAGTAGAATGAGTAGTTAAAGTAGATGGAGAGTTAAAGTAGATGAGAGTTAAAGAGATGAGAGTTAAAGTAAGATGAAGCGTTAAAGTAGATGAAGAGTTAAAGTTAGTCTCTCGCTCTCTCTCTCTCTCTCTCTCTGCTCTCTTCTCTCTCCTCTCTCTCTCTCTCTCTCTCTCTCTCTTCTCTCTCTCTCTCTCTCTCTCTCTCTCTCTCTCTCTCTCTCTCTCTCTGGCTCTCTCTCTTTCTCTCTCTCCCCCTCTCTTCTTCCTTATCTGGCCCTCTCCTCCCTCTCTCCATCTCCGCTCTCCCTCCGCTCTCTCCACCTCTATCGCACCTTCCGCCCTCTCCTCCTCTTTCCTTGTGCTGCATATGCATCATATTGAATGATGATGTGAGAGGCCAGGCTAGGTGTGAGCCTCTTGTCTTAGCTGTTTGTGTTCTCTCCAGCCACGGCCTCTGTCTTGTGTTAGCTGTTTGTGTTCTCTCATCCATGTTTGTGGGCCTCTTGTCTTGTGTTAGCTGTTTGTGTTCTCTCAGCCACGGCCTCTTGTCTTGTGTTAGCTGTTTTGGTTCTCTTCAGCCATGGCCTCTTTGCTGTGTTAGCTGTTTGTGTTCTCTCATTCCATGGTCTCTTGGTCTCTGTGTTAGCTGTTTGTGTTTCTTACCAGGCCTGCTGTCTTGTGTTAGCTTGTTTGTGTTCTCTCATCCACGGCCTCTTCTCTTGTTCGTTTGTGTTGAGAGGCCTTGTTTTAGCTGTTTGCTTTCTCTATCCCACTGGCCTCTTGTCTTGTGTTAGCTGTTTGTGCTTCTTCTCATCCACGGCCTGCATGTTCTTAGTTGTTAAGCTGTTTGTCGTCTCTTAGCCAGGCTCTCTTGTCTTGTGTTAGGTTTGATGTTCTCTAGCCACGCCTCTTGTCTTGGTTAGCTGTTTGGTGTTCTCTCATCCACGGCCTGCTTGTCTTGTTTAGGCTGTTTGTGTTCTTCTTAGCCACGGCCTCTCTGTCTGTGTAGCTGGTTGTGTGTTCTCTTAGCCAACGGCGCTTCTTGTCTTGTGTTAGCTGTTTTTGTGTTTCTTAGCCACGGACCTCTTGTCTTGTGTAGCTGTTGTGTTCTCTATAGCCCGCCTCTGTCTTGTGTTAGCTGTTTGTGTTCTCGCTAGCCACGGCCTTGTTCTTGTGTTACTGTTTGTGTTCTCTCCATCTTGCCACGGCTCTTGTCTTATGTTTAGCTGTTTGTGTTCTCTCATCCCACGGCCTTCTGTGTGTGTTCAGCTTTTGTGTTCTTCTAGCCACGGCCTCTTGTCTGTGTAGCTGTTTGTTGTTCTCTCAATCCACGGCCTCTTGTCTTGTGTTAGTGTTTTTGTGTCTCTCATCCATGGCCTCTTGTGTTAGTTTGTTCTGCACGCTTTTGTGTGTACTTTTTCTTGCATCATGGCCTCTTTGGTGTCTTGTGTTAGCTGTTTGGTTCTCTTAGCCATCGGCCTCTTGTCTTTGTTTTAGCTGTTGTGTTCTTCATGCCACGGGCCTATTCTTGTGTTAGCTGTTATGTGTTCGTCTCAGCCACGGCCCTTTTCTTGTGTTGCTGTTTGTGTTCTCTCATCCATGGCCTCTTGTCGTGTGATTGCTGTTGTGTTCTCTATCAGCTGGCCTCTTGTCTTGTGTTAGCTGTTTGGTTGTTCTCTTAGCCACAGGCCTCTTTGTCTTGTGTTAGCGTGTTTGTGTTCTCTCAGCCACGGCCTCTTGTCTTGTGTTAGCTGTTTGTGTTTGCCCTCCTCTAATATATGAACTGCTCTACTCCAGTGCCCACCTCCTCCTTCCATTATATCACTGAGGCTGTGTTTTTTCTGTGTTTGTTTGCCCTCTCTAGCTCTAGAGGGGCTTCATCTAACTGCTCTCCGTTATTAGGCCCACGGCAGGGGGGTGATGGACACCTCTGTGCATCCTCTGCTCTATGGAGGGAGTGACGGGTCAGCACTTTATGAAGGCCATTTGTGTC
Organism: Salvelinus sp. IW2-2015; assembly: GCF_002910315.2. Classification (NCBI taxonomy): domain Eukaryota; kingdom Metazoa; phylum Chordata; class Actinopteri; order Salmoniformes; family Salmonidae; genus Salvelinus; species Salvelinus sp. IW2-2015. The sequence goes on along the minus strand of NW_019945448.1, from coordinate 24,103 downwards.
TTTGTGCTATTGTCGTCTCTGGTTCTCTCTCAGGGCCTGATCTAAGGACAGGCAGGCAGGCCGGCAGGCAGGCAGGCAGGCAGGCCGGCAGGCAGGCAGGCAGGCAGGCAGGCAGGCAGGCAGGCCGGCAGGCAGGCCGGGATGCAGGCAGGCAGGCAGGCAAGACAGACAAGACTGACAAGACAGACAAGACAGACAGACAGGCTCCCTGAGGGTGTCTATGTGGCTGTAGAGAACATAATAGTTTTTCATCAGGGTTATTGCACCGGGAGCAGTGTTTTTTACCCTCTGGTTGTTTCCCATACAGAGGCCTCTGATGTGCATTTAAACCATTATGGCCTGTTTCTCTCTGCTCTGTTGTTCTTTTACTACAGCAGAACACTGGTCTCAGACACATAACACTTTCCTTTAATTACAAACAGGGAAAGGCCTCCATCATTGCATTGTTTTTACTGTTAAGGTCATATTCTTGTGATGATGCAGTGGAACATTTAAAGCTTAGACCTTGTAAACAGAATAGTGTCCATAGTATCCATCCATCCACCCACCATACCTTAACCCTCTGATCTCTCTGACTGCATTTGCATCTTTCCTGGTGATCATAGGCTGCATTTACACAGGCAGCCCAATTCTAATATTTTTCCAT
>NW_019945448.1:16347-21480 GCF_002910315.2 Salvelinus sp. IW2-2015 | reverse complement strand
CCAGTGACACAAAACTCAATTTAATAAAAAAAATTCAGGCTATAAAAACAACACCATTTGAAAAAAGTCAAGGGGTGTGAATACTTTTTGAAGGCAGTGTACACGTGTGGTATAGTGGTTACAGTAACAGTACGTATGTGTTGATGGTGTGGCAGTATGACAGAGTTCCCATCTCTTCCTACTGCTCCACTTTGGTCTCAGACAAACTGTCTCAGGCTCCCAGGCCTCACAGGAGGGGGCCAAACCATAAACAAGAATGATCCTCATGTCACTTAATCAGAAATGAAGCAGGGCAAAATGATGGAATTAAACAACTGGAGTAACTGCCCACCGTAACTGCTCGCCAGACTTATGAATAACTGTTCTTCCTGCCAACACGTTTCCATGGAATTTACTGTGCTTTGGTTTGTCTAATTGAAGTGCACAAGTCAAAGGGAGTGGCATGTTACTGGGAAGACTTCACACACTAACCACCACAACACTAACAACACCCTACCATCAGGGTCTGGCTTGAACACGCAACACACACAAAGACAACACAACATTAACATAACACAACACTAACAACACACTAACACACACCCTAACCATCAGGGTCGGGCTTGAAAACGCAAACAAACACAAAGACACAACATCAACAACACACCACAACAGCACACCACACACACATCACACACACACACAACACACACACAACACACACACACACACACACACTGAAACACACACACCCCCAACAAAACACACACCCGACTAACCATTCAGGGTCGTTTGCTTGAACAGCAACAAACCCAAGACACGAACAACAACATCAACACACACACACTAACAACACAACATTACTGATCTTTCCAGTGTATGGTGTGCTGTGCTGTGTTTAATGAGGGTCAGTCAGGTGGGCTAACAGTGTAGATTGGTCAGTGTGTGCTCAATGCGTGAACAGCTCCCCATCCAGGCATTAAAAAGGCTCAGCTCAGGAGGAGAGAACAGGGCTGGCGGCGGGGGAGGGGGAGGCAGGATGCCTAGGCTGGGGAGGTGGCAGGGGAGAGGGCAGGAGATGAGCCCAGAAGTGAAGGTGCATAAAGACCAGGCGCCGGCCAGGCCGTTCTGCCTCTAATTGTCTCCCTTTGGGCCACCGTCCTCCTTATCAGAGACTTTGTTTACCAGAATCCGGTTTCCATGTTCCAAACAATGGAGATTTGTGAAAAGGGATTGAGTCCAAGGGGGAGGTCCGCGCTTTAACCATTCTTTTTGTGTGAATCTGTATTGGTGTCATCGTTGATTCTGAATGTTGGTCTTTCCTCTTGTCCCTGTGTTTTAAATCCAATTACTCTAAAGTAATAATAACCACTGGTGGTTTCAGAAGGGCCAGAGGTTCTTCACTTGATGAACCACGGCCACCGTGAGAGTGGTATGGGAATCAGCTTGTTCCGCTGCTACTGCGTGTGCCTTACCTGAACAGTTCTACCTGCTGTGTTAATGCTACTGTTCATGTATGACTGGAATCATTCAGACCATGCCGTGTGACTAAATGGCTGTGTTTAATAAAAGGAAGACCCATTCTGATAGTTTGCCCAGTTATGGGAAAAAGAGCTGATCTGATTGTCCAAAAGCCAATTAGAGGAAAAGATCTGATTGGTCAAAATTACCCAATTATTGGCAAGAAAGAGCTGATTGATTGGTCAAAAGACATTTACATTTACATTTTAAAGCGTCATTCAGCAGACGCTCTTATCCAGACGACTTACAAATTGAAAGTTCATACATATTCATCTTGTTCCCCACCGTGGGATTGAACCCACAACCCGGGCAGTTGCAAGCGCCCATGCTCTACCAACTGAGCCACACGGGACAATTAAATTGGTCTTTTGACCAATCAGATCAGCTCTTTTTCCCATAACTGGGCAAACTATCAGAATGGGTCTTCCTGTTTAAACACAGCCATTTAGTCAACGGCATGGTCTGAATGATCCAGTCATACATGAACAGTAGCATTAACACAGCAGTAGAACTGTTCAGGTAAGGCACACGCAGTAGCAGGAACAAGCTGATTCCCATCCACTCTCACGGTGGCCGTGGTTCATCAAGTGAAGACCTCTGGCCCTTCTGAAACCACCAGTGTTTGATTACTGTTAGAGTAATTGGATTTAAAACACAGGGACAAGAGGAAAGACCAACATCAGAATCAACGATGAACCAATCACAGAATCACACAGAACAGAATGGTTAAAGGCAGGAATCCCCCTGGACTACAAATCCCTTTTCACAAATCCCATTGTTTGGAAACCATGAAACCGGATTCCTGTAACAAGTCTCTGATCAGAGGAGACGTGGCCCAAAGGAGACAATTAGAGCAGAACGGCCCTGCGTGGCCCTGGCTCTTTATGCACCCTTCACTTCCTGACTCATCCTCCTGCCTCTCCCCCTGCCACCTCCCCAGCCCAGCATCCTGCCTCTCCCCCGCCCCCAGCCCTGTTCTCTCCTCCTGCAGCTGAGCCTTTTAATGCCCTGGATGGGGAGCGTGTTCACGCAACACACTGACCAATCTACACTGTTAGCCAACTGACTGACCCCTCATTAAACACACACAGCACACATACACTGGAAAGTATCAGGTAATGTGTGTGTTAGTGTGTGTGTGTTGATGTTGTTGTTGTGTCTTTGTTAGATTTGATTGCATGTCAAGCAAGACCCTGATGGTTAGGGTGCGTGTGTGTGTGTGTGTGTGTGTGTGTGTGTGTGTGTGTGTGTGTGTGTGTGTGTGTGTGTGTGTGTGTGTGTGTGTGTGTGTGTGTGTGTGTGTGTGTGTGTGTGTGTGTGTGTGTGTGTGTGTGTGTTTGATGTTGTGTCTTTGTGTTTGTTGCGTTTCAAGCCCGACCCTGATGGTTAGGGTGTGTGTTAGTGTTGTGTAGTGTGTGTTATGTTAATGTTGTGTCTTTGTGTTTGTTGCGTTTCAAGCCAGACCCTGATGGTAGGGTGTGTGTTAGTGTGTGTGTGTGTTAGTGTGTGAAGTCTTCCCAGTAGACATGGCACTCCCCTTTGACTTGTGCCACTTCAATTAGACAAACCAAGCACAGTAAACTTCCATGGAAACGTGTTGGCAGGAAGAACAGTTATTCTAAGTCTGGGAGCAGTTGGTGGCAGTTATCCAGTTGTTAATTCCAGTKATTTTGCCCTGCTTCACTTCTGATTAAAGTGAATGAGGATAATTTCTTGTTTATGGTTTGGCCCCCTCCTGTGAGCCTGGGAGCCTGAGGACAGTTGTCTGAGACAAAGTGGAGCAGTAGGAAGAGATGGGAACTCTGTCAGACTGCCACACCATCAACACATACAGTACTGTTACTYTACACACTATACCACACGTGTACACTGCCTTCAAAAAGTATTCACACCCCTTGACTTTTTTCAAATGGTGTTGTTTTATAGCCTGAATTTTTTTTTATTAAATTGAGATTTTGTGTCACTGGCTTACACACAATATCTTACACAGGCAATGTGGAATTATGTTTTTAGAAATGTTTATTAATTAAAAATGAAAAGCTGAAATGTCTTGAGTCAATAAGTATTCAACCCCTTTGTTATGGCAAGCCGAAATAAGTTCAGAAGTAAAAATGTGTCACATAACATGTAGCATGGACTCACTCTGTGTGCAATAATACTGTAGCATCTAACATTATTTTTGAATGATTACCTCATCTCTGTACCCCACACATGTAAGGTCACTCAATTATCTGTAAGGTCKCTCAGTCAAGCAGTGAATTTCAAACATAGATTCAACCAGAAAGACCAGGGAGGTTTTCAATGCCTCACAAAGAAGGGCACCTATTGGTAGATGGGTGAAATAAAAAATAAAAAAATACATTGAATATCCCTTTGAGCATGGTGAAGTTATTCACTACAATTTGGATGGTGTATCAATACACCCAGTCACTACAAAGATACAGACATCCTTCCTAACTCATTTGCCAGAGAGGAAGGAAACCACTCAGCGATTTCACCATGACTTTAAAACAGTTACAGAGTTTAATGGCTGTGATAGGAGAAAACTGAGGATGGATCAACAACATTGTACTGTAGTTACTCCACAATACTAACTTAAATAACAGAGTGAAAAGAAGGAAGCCTGTACAGTATACAAATATTCATTTATATACAAATGGTGTCCCCGGTTCGCACTGGGCTATGCTGGCGAACCGGGGACACCATTTGTAAGGCTGGTGCCATGTATGCCGGCCCGAGGAGACGCACTGGAGGCCAGATGCGTTGGGCCGGCTTCATGACATCCGGCTCGATGCCCAAGCTAGCCCGACCAGTGCGGCGAGGTGGAATAGCCCGCACTGGACTAAGCACGCGTACTGGGGACACCGTGCGCTTCACCGCATAACACGGTGTCTGACCAGTACGACGCCCTCTCACTCCACGGTAAGCACGGGGAGTTGGCTCAGGTATCCTACCCGGCTTTGCCACACTCCGCGTGTGCCCCACCCCCAATAAATTTTTGGGTCTGACTCTCGGGCTCCCAACCGCGTCGCCGCGCTGCCTCCTCATACCAGCGCCTCTCTGCCTTTGCTGCCTCCAACTCCGCCTTGGCACGGCGATATTCTCCTGGCTGAYCCCAGGGTCCTTTGCCGTCCAGGATCTCCTCCCAAGTCCACGAGTCCTGTGTCCTCTGTTGCTGCTGTCGCTGCCCTTTACCACTCCGCTTGATCCTTTGGTGGTGGGTGTTTCTGTAACGGCAGTCGTAATCCTCRTCCTCGGACGAGGAGAGGCGAGAAGGATCGGACCAATACGCAGAGTGGCTAGTTTCCATAGTGATTTAATAATTAACAAAAACAATATGCGATACAAAATAACTACCGTGACAGTCCTGTGTGGCGAAACACTAACACAAGAACAAACACCCACAAAACACACGTGAAACCCCGGCTGCCTTAGTATGATTCTCAATCAGGGACAACGATTGACAGAACACAAAACCCCAACATAGAAAATCACACATAGATAGCCCACCCCAACTCACGCCCTGACCAACTAAATAAATACAAGAAAAAGGAAAAACAGGTCAGGAACGTGACAACACATGTTTTACCACTACACTATCCTCTGTTAGTGTACACTATACCACACATGTTT
>NW_019945448.1:0-15749 GCF_002910315.2 Salvelinus sp. IW2-2015 | reverse complement strand
GAAGAGGTGTACAGGAAGAGGGAGGTTGGTTGGGTGATATGTCTGTGCCTATTGTCTGGAGCCCCTGCTGCTGTCGCCTGGAGCCCCCGCCACTTAGTCACAGAATAGGACGTAGTTAGATCTGCCTAGCCCTATTCCTTTCTGCACACAGACAGTCAATTAGAGATTCATTAATATGGCAGATGAGTTGTTATGGATTGAATAAGTGACCTGGGCTGTGGAGCAGTGGGCATGGTTGTGGAGACTAGGAGGTTTGGGTCCGTGGGGAAATGAGAGGCTCCTCACCCTGGCCCTATATTAATAACTTCTGTTTAGTCTTGATAATGTCAGCTAATTAGTTAATCAAGGACAATGGAACCAYTACATACACCTCCTGCTAAAGCAGCTTTTGTCTGGGTCAATGAACAAAATAACCGGTGACTAGAGCCAGGAAATAATCTTCAATTCACATCCTCCCTCCATGTCTTGGCTGGCTGGCTGTCACAGCTGGGGCGGCAGGTAGCCTGGTGGTTAGAGCGTTGGGCCAGGAATCGAAAGGTTGCTAGATCGAATCCCCGAGCTGACAAGGTAAAAATCTGTTGTTCTGCCCCTGAACAAGGCAGTTAACCCACTGTTCCCCGGTAGGCCATCATTGCAAATAAGAATTTGTTCTTAACTGACTTGCCAGGTTAAATAAAAAATGGTAACCTTTGTGGGTAAGGCTCACAGAAGACATTCATCACATTGGTTAATTGAATTCACACTAATTGATGAATGAGAAAATTACACAATGGTATATAATGATATGCTATAGCATCTAATGAAACAATGTAATAGGATAATGTTAAAACATGAGACGCTGTCCATGCATTAAGACTAGTCCAAGAGGTTGGATTTAAAGCCTACCCAGGTTGGGTGGGATGAAACACAGTGGGCATTGACCAACTGTCCCAGCAGACTTTGGACCTGCCATCATTTAATGAGTAATACCCTGTTTCCCCATAATCAATTAGCAGACTGTTCATTAGTGGGTCCATTCATTATGTTGGTGTGTCAGGGARTGGACAGGAGYGGCGTGGTGTGGTCCTGCTGTCGCCCCTGGGATGGTGGCGCCCTTCTCCCGTGGCCCCTCAGACATGACAGGGCTCACACACCACCACCATCACTCCTGCATCTAAACAGGATACACACAGCCATTACTCTGCTGTTACACAGCCAAGGAAGAGTCACTCTGCACACTCTAGTGAACAACACGTTAGTGTTACACCAGCAAGGAATAGTCACTCTGCACAACTAGTGAACAAACACATTAGTGTTAACACAGCCAGAAGAGCACCTCTGCACACTTAGCGTGAAACAAACACGTTAGTGTTACACAGCCAAGGAAGTGTCACTCTGCACACACTCTTAGTGAACAAACATTAGTGTTACACCAGCCAAGGAAGCGTTCACTCTGCACACTCTTAGTGAACAACACAATTAAGTGTTAAACACCAAGGAAAGCGTCACTCTGGCACATCTAAGTGAACAACACATTAGTGTTACAGCCAAGGAAGTGTTGAATTAGCGTTACACGACCACGTTAGCATCCTAGTAGTACTTCGCATTATGAGACATTCCATTACCCGTGTTCCTCCCAGCCCTCTCCTCTCCCGTGTTGCGCTAGCTAGCTAGTGAGCTGCAGTAGATATCATTAATGTAGCACAGATGTTCCAGCATTCCCCCGTGTGTCAGGCCTCATTGCTGGAGCCTACCAGTATGCTACTGCTGCTACTGCATTAGCTCCCAAGCTCTTTTCAGTGCATTTTTTTTATTTAAGCACACTTAGATTTGCTACATGTGTGTGGTATATGTGTGTGTGCGTGCGCGTATGTATCATGCATGCATGTGTGTGTGTGTGTGCATGATAAAAATGTCTAGAGCGGGTGAGAGTGTGGCTCTGTGTAATTGCCAGTGGTGTAGAGGTATGATTAGGGGCAGAGGGAGATTAAAACGGTAAGATATATGGCCCTATGATGGATGAGAGCTGTTTGGGGATCAATTAAGCAATAATAAATTAATTCTGCTAGTGACATGCTCATTAAGCACTTGGTAAAAGGGAGGAGGAAACGTGTCACATTTTTCTTCCTTGTCCTTGCCTGCCTTGTCTCTTGCGATGGGAACGAGGAGGAAAGAAGTGATGTGAAATCAATCACTGATAGAGTTACAGTCTAATATGAGCTAGTATTATTTATCTAATACCTAATGTGCTCCTTCAAGCCACCAGTGAGTACTGTAGAGTGGAGGTATTTTCTCAGGTTGTGATTGTCATGTTCTGGGTCTGTTCTGGTTGTTGGGTTGGTGGAACTGCCTACTGAGCATCTTGGTTGGACTGCTAAATAGTTAYATAGTTAACCAAATAGATCTGCATTGACTCTTTTTGCACTAACTCTTTTGAGCCAGATGCTACTGTTGACCATTGTCACTTTATTCCTAGTTATATGTACATATCTACATTAATTACCTCGTACCCCCGCACATCCACTCAGTACTGGCACAACGTGTATATAGCCAAGTTAATATCGTTACTCATTGTGTTTTTATTATTACGTGTTTTACTTTTCTATTATTTCTCTATTTTCCTTCTGCATTGTTGGGAACGGCCCGTAAATAAGCAATTCACTGTTATTCCACACCGGTTGTTTACGAAGCATGTGACAAATAATATTTGATTTGAATTGATCAGACACTAAACWGAGGAGACCTGCAGAACCATTTGACCTCTCTATGTTGTGTCACAACAGAATTCTGTCCTGGTATTCCACATCCTGGCTCCATCCTTTGTGTTGTGCTGTTGCAGATTGTGGCGTGAGCAGAACATAACAGAGAAGAATCAGCTCATTACGGGAGGTGCTCCTATCTAAGAGCCGCTGAGTGACTCAGCCAGGGGAGCTAACAGATGTGAGCAACAGCTGCCATGCTGAGTGTCAACCTTCTCCAAGCTGTCAGACTCCATTTTCCCTGCGTCGCGTGCCCCTAAATAATGTGTTGTCTTAATTCATTTGCTACCATGTAATGGATTCTAATATTTAACATGATCCCGTTGCAGTGCGCAATTAGTGGCTAGTTCCACCTAGTAACACTTCCATATTAATGAAGTGTCCCAGGGGTTGGAGCGGCTGCTGTGGTGGGAGTGGTGACGGTATGCAGATTGTGCCATAGGAGCGGGCAGCTGGATAGATGTGTACCCAGATTGGCAGGTGGCAAGCCAGTGGTGGAGGGCCCATCAGTCTGCCTGGTACTGCAGGTGCTGTCTCGCCATGGCACCTGGGCAGGGGTGACCCCCACCCCCCGGCTCACAGGAGGAAGGCAGAGACGAGAAAACAGAGGCCAGTGCCAGGCTACAGTGGGCATGCTCAGTCCAGTGCCCAGGAAGATGTCTGTTCAGGGGGTAGCCCTGGGGGGTGAGGGGATGAGGTTGCTTATTGAGCAGATGTTTTAGGGGTCTCTGTTTGTGTTTAATCTGGCCAGTGAAGAGCAGTGAGGAGACTGTAGAGAGGATGTTAGTGTGAGTCCTGCTGTTGCTTCCCCTCCTGAGAKAACCTCTCCTGCCCCCTTCCCCAGCTTCTCTCTGGTGAGGGGTGGGGAGAGACTTTGGGGACATGGTCCATTAACCAGCAGAGGCAGGATTGGAATCAGCCTTTCAGTTTTGTTCTTGCCATCTGATTCACCCTGCTCTCTGCTGCCTGTTTGCTAACATGCAGTGTCATCAAGCATGGCATGGTTGAGTTGTGCCATATAGTCAGACCTCTCAGGGGTTGACGGGGGTGTTGTAGCTCGGTGGTTGGCATGACTTTCTCTGTGTCCTTTATGATTCTGCCTTACAGCAGTTTGGGGGAAATTGTTGCCAATTAAGGTGGAATGTGTGAAATTCAGAGGCATGTCAGCTTAGTCACTAGACAACTGAGGTATTTTACCTACCTCCTTCGGAGAGAGAGAGAGAGAGAGAGAGAGAGAGAGAGAGAGAGAGAGAGGTGGCGCTCCCTCCATCCCCAGCCTGTTTGTGTTCTGTGATGTATGGAGGGAAACAGATTGCAGTCTTCATTAAGCCGTGAAGTTGTTTCCATCCTGACAGCAGTGGAGGCTGCTGAGGGGAGGACGGCTCATAATAATGTCTGGAATGGAGTCAATGGAATGGTATCAAGCATGTGGTTTCCATGTCTGTCTGTCCGTCTGTCCGCCCGCCCGTCTGTCTGTCTGTCTGTCTCTTTTTCTATCTTTATCTCTCTCTTTCTACCCCCTTTCACTCCTAAACAACTATAGAGCTTTGTTCCCTGTGAGGCACATCCCATTTAGGGACAGAACTAGGTCTTATTGAATATGGATCATGGCCGGGTAATGACTGTGTCTGCAGGCCAGACCATTGGAGGCTGAAAGATTGGGAATCAGATAAATGCTGTGTGGAAATGAAATCCTAAAAGGCCAAGGTGCTTTATCACTGGCCTGGTAGTGTCTGTCATTCCCTCTGCTGTCTGCATCCCAGCTGAATTATAACCCGCAGAGAGGAGAGAAGAGAGGGATGACTACTGACTACAACCCATAGACTATAACTCTCTCTCGTTCTCGCTCTCTCTCATTCTCTCTCGCTCTCCTCTCTCCCTTCCCCCCCCTCCTCCCCCTTTCTCCTATCTCTTCCCCCCTTTCTCTACCTCGTCCCCCTCTCCTCCCTTTCTATATCTCTCTTCTCCCCCTTTCTCTATTCTCTCCCCCTTTCTCTACCTCTGTCCCCCTCTCCCCCTTTCTATATCTCTCTCTCCCCCTCTCTCCCCCTTCCTCTATCTCTCTCCCCTCCCCCTTTTCTCTACTCTATCTCCCCCCCGCCCCTTATTCTATTCTCTTCTCCCCTCCCTCTCCCCCCGTCTCTATCTCTTCCCCCTTTCTCCATCTCTCTTACCCCCTTTCTCTATCTCCCCCCTCCTCTCCCCCTTCTCTATATCGTCTCCCTTCTCTCCCTCTTCCCCCTTTCCCCTTATCTTCTCGCTCTTTCTTTATTAATGGTCCTCCTCTTGTAATCATAAAGATTGAGAAAGCTTTTTCTATGTTATAATTGGTATCAGATTCTCAATGTCTTTGTTTCTGTGTAGTTTCCAGTCTGCAAGTGCATACATTTGATATGAGCTGAATTCGGTGAGGCTCCAACCCTTGAGCAGATAAATGGGGCCTGAGGAGGTAAGAAGCAGCGGTACTGGTGAGTATACTGTCCGTTGTTCTGCTGACATGCCTTGACCTCGATTACTAGAGAAAAACACGTCTATCACGACATTCCTAAATGAAAAAAATATACTTGAGATATGTCAATCTAAGCTTTTAAAAAGTACACACCATAACAACGAACAAAGCCATCACTGCCACCAGTCTTTAGGGGGCTTTGCTTGTCTTTGTTAGTGTTTCCATCTTCCATCCAATGGAAAAAGGCAAATATTTTAAAACCACAGATACATGGAACTCTTTATTGCCCTCTATATTCTTAACCAGCCCATATATTCTGGGCTAAGCAACCATCCACTTTGAAATACCCACTGCTACAGTCAATTGGGGTCCACCAAATTCAGATTCCAACGCTCTCCAAGCTCCTCCTTCCCTGCCCCCTTTTTCTGCAACCCCCTCTCTTTGCGCCTCGCTCTATCTCTCTTTTGCTGCTCTCTCGTCCTCTCTCTTTTTGCGCATCTCGTCTCTCTCTCTTTGCGCTCTCTCTCTCTCTCTTTTGCTCCTCTCTCTCTCCGGTTTTGCTCTCCATCTCTCTCTCTTTTGCTCTTCTCGTCTTACTTCTTGCCTCTCCTTTGCTCCTCTTGCTCTCTTGCCTCTTGCTCTCTCTTGCTTCTCTCTGCTCTCTTCTCTCTCTCTCTCTCTCTCTCTCTACTCCTCTCTCTCTCTCGTTCTCTCTCTCTCTCTCTCGTCATCATCTCTCTCTCTCTCTCGTCTCTCTCTCTCTCGTCTCTCTCTCTCTCTCTCTCCTCTCTCTCTCTCTCTATTTCTCTCCTCTCTCCTCCAATTGTTTTTTTATGACAGTAGTGGCTTGGGATGTGGCAGCTGGTAGTGTTTTTTTCCAAAACTTATTGCTCCAAAGAAAAGGTGGACCAAAAGAAAAGCAAATTTTGTGGCCGACAGCCTGCCTCTTTAGATTGTAAATATGTACTGTTTTATTAAAGGAGCGTGTTGGAGAGAAAACCTTTGGTGGCATTCACAAAATAGTACTGGAAGAAGGGGCCTGAAGGGTAATGACCCCTTCCCCTTTAAAACCACATCCTCACACCCACACAACAGACACACAAACACACACACGTTTGCACACATCACACCCCATCCAGTTTCTGCCATAATTGCATGTTTAAGAATTATTTTAAACAATTCTAATATGTTTCATGGGTGCTGACGATTTTTCAAACCAAGTCTTTCTAATTCCCAAATCAAGCACCTCTATAAGTCAACAATGGAAAGGTAACAAACACATCTAAATGATATCCTATGAGAACATGAATGTTTCACCAAAGCCCAGAATAGGCAACTTTACAACAGGCCATGTCTATTATGATAATACTTCTGCTTTTCACACTAATGGAGAGAAACAGCAGCACAGTGGTGGGCTTGTTATGTGTTGAAGGTTAGAGAGGAGAAGAGGCGTGGTAATATTTACTGAGTCTGCCTCCTCTCCGTCCACCCCCTGCTACGCCAGCGTTTAGGCTCACTCTGGGGGACATGTTGTGCACCCCGAGCCCACCCTCTCCCCTCCCCCCTCCCCTTCACAAGCCCCCATTACAACTCACACAGTGGGCACAACACACTTCCTCAAAAGATGGTCACAACAATCATCTTACAAGAATATAAATGAGAGAGTGAAGGATAACTGCTCAGAAGCACGGCAATCAGTCAACCACAATTAAAGAGATGGTGTGTCTCCGTTTACACCTCATGGCCTGTTATTGTTTTAATTGTAAACACCCGTGCGATGCCACACAAATACACTGCCTGTGTTGCGATCAACGAGGATAAACTGGGGGTTAAAGTTTATAAGACAACAGCTTACTCACTGACAACACATTACACACAGTACCCCAGCACAGACACACACACACCACCAACAACACACATTCACAGACACACACACACACAGCACACACACACACACACACACACACAAACCCACAACAACAACACAAACAAACAAAGCAAACACAACAAACCACAAACAATACAAAAAAACAAACAAACAAACAAACAAACAATAACCAAACAACACATCTGCATTCCAAATAGAAATCTGTCTTGCATTGTCTTTCATTATGTGACATAAAGGGCCAGTTTTCTTCTGAGGCACATATTCTCAACCGGTCAATGCCCCTGGTCAATGCCCAATTCCGCAGAGACCTTCCACTCAATTTCAATCCAACTTCCCCCAAACCATGGACAGACTGGAGGTCCAGTGGAATCAATTCCATCATGTAGGCCAACTCCAACTCTGGTAGTCTATTAAGTCTGAAGGCTGCTGACTCAGACATTCAGGTCTGTTTTTATTCGTTTTCATATGAGTTTATTGTAGGTTTACATAGCCATAAGGCCACTTGTTTTGTGTTTTGTGTGTGGGAGGGTCACTGTTCAGAGGACTCTCCCAGGAAGGCAGCAGAGACTGACGGTTAATCCTAAAGCTGTCTGTGTGTGTGGGAGGGTCACTGTTCAGAGGAACCTCAGGAAGCAGCATAGACTGACGGTAATCCCTATCTCCTAAAAGCTGGTCTGTGTGTGTGGGTAGGGTCAGCTGTCAGGAGGAACCTCCAAGGAAGCAGCATAGACTGACGGTAATCCTAAAAGCTGTCGTGTGTGTTGGGTGTTGGGGTTGGTGTATGGCGTCTCCTCTATCTAATGCCTGCAACGCAATAGCAGCACATTGTAAAAGAGAGATCCGTGCTTCCTTGTGAGAGGGGGAGGTGGTCGAGGAAGCAGAGCTGTAGCCGCTGTAGCAAGTGGCTGGTCTGTAGGGAGGGGAGGGGGGGCGAGGAGGCAGAGCTGTAGCCCTGTAGCAGGGCTTGGTCCTGAGGGAGGGGAGGGGGGTCGAGGAGGCAGAGCTGTAGCCTGAGAGTGGCTGGGTCTGTAGGAGGGAGGGGGGGTCGAGGAGGCAGAGTGGTAGCCTGTATGCAGTGGCTGGTCTGTAGGGAGGTGGAGGGGGTCAGGAGCAGAGCTGTAGCCTGTAGCAGTGGCTCTTGGCTGTAGGTGAGGGAGGGGGGTCGCGGAGGCAGAGCTGTAGCTCCGTAGCCAGTTTACACTGGACTGTAGGGAGGGGAGGGGGGGGGGGGGGTTCGAGGAGGCAGAGCTTGTACTCTGGTAGCAGTGGCTGGTCTGTAGGGAAGGGAGAAGGGGAGGGGGGGGGAGGGGTCGAGGAGAGGCAAGCTGTAGCCCCTGTAGCACAGAGTGGTGGTCTGTGGGAGGGGAGGGGGGGGTCGAGGAGGCCAGAGCAGATAGCCCCTGTAAGCGCCAGTGGCTGGTTCTGTGTTAGGGAGGCGGAGGGGGGGGGGGGGGTCTCGAGGAGGCAGAGCAGTAGCCCCTGTAGCAGTGGCTGGTCTGGTAGGGAGGGGAGCTGCGCAGTGGTGTGGGGCTGCAAGGCCTGTCTGTGTGTGTGGAGCCTTGGGGAGGATGGGAGAGAGAGAGAGAAGAGGCAGCTTGCGCTAGCCTGCATAAATTACATGCGCCGTCCTGCGGCACTCTGTAAAGCATAATACAAAAAACTCATCAAAAGGCCAGGAAGGGCCCGTCTCGGGCCCACTGACTCTTAGCTGAAACATAAGCTCAATACAAAACTACACACCCGGCCCTGGTTCTTCTCTGGCCCGTTACTGTACCAGCGACAGATAACCACGGTAATACACCATATGTGTGAGTTTATTAACCAAGTGTGTATTTGAGAACCCGGTATCCCCCTGAGAATACGGCTACAGTGTTATCATATGAGGATTATTCCTCCTGAGCAGCACCCTGGCATCCCATGCTGGTAGCTCGGGCCCTAACCATCCATTGTCTATGTTAAACACCTCGGATGGCCCATGCTGGCAGCTAGGGCCCCTACCCAGGTCCATTTCTATGGTTAAAACCCAGGCATTGGCTCCCCATGCATGGTAGCTATGGGCCCTAACAGTCATTTCTCTATGTTAAACAACGGCAAGGCCCATGCTGGGCAGCTAAGGGCCTACCCAGTCATGTCTATGTCAAAACCCAGGCATGGCCCATGCTGGCAAGCTAGGGCCCTAACCAGTCATTCATGTTAACCAGGCATGGGCCCCATGCTGGCAACTAGGCCGCTAGAACAGTCAATGTCTATGTTAAACCCAGGCAATGGCCCCATGCTGGCAGCTAGGGCCCTACCAGTCATTTCCTTAATGTTAAAGTGTCCTATAGAAAGGTTAAGAGTAGCCTCTCCTTTCAACTGTCCCTGCAAGTTCCAAGACCCTAAACTACTATGTGCATGGAGACTCTCGCTTTTCCCCCTTTCATCCATACCTCACTTGCTGCTTGCTTCCTTCCTTCATGTTGGCAATATAGAAGACCTGGGCAGAGGACTTTGTTTAAAGGAGCAGCATGGGCCCATGCCTGGGTTTCAACTTTGTCTTTGGGAATTCATCATTCATTTCTTTCTAAATAAATACAAGTCAAACGTCTTCAATTTCCACTTCTCCTGCTCAAAGGGTTCCACACTAGAGCATGTATTCACACTTGGCAACCAATGCCCCTGAGTTCGTGGATCCCTCCCCAGTCCGCTCTCAAATTCAGGCTCCACGCTCCATGTCCTGCCCCTCTCCGGCCCCCCTGTCCTCTCCCTCTGATCCCCCTGCACCCCCTGTGTCCTGGAAAAGGTCAAGTAGGTTGTTGTGTGAAGCTTTGGCTCTGTCTCCCAGAGCCTGGGTTGTGTGTGGTGAGCAACATCCATAGGGAGAGGCACGGGGGGTTGTTGGAGTCATGTTGGGCTGTGGTACATGAGAGTGGAGGGAGGTGTGACAGAGACATCGGGACTTCGCTGCCTCATACCGCCACTGCTGCTACACCAGGAAATGCAGAGGATCAGAGCCTGAGGAAGGAGACATTCACCACTCAGTGAGGGCAGAGCAGCTGAAAGTAATTGCTTACAAATGAGCAGTTGAAACGGACCTTGTCATGAGTGTTTTTCACGGTGTGTCTCTATGTCTGTCTTTATGTTGCCTGTGGTTCATCTCTGTTACAACTGTAAACACAGCACACATTCCCTTTATAGGGAGTGAACACACACCAGCACAGAATTATACCACACACACACACACACACACAGCACACACACACACCACACACACACACACACACACACATCACACACACACACAACAACACACAACACACACACACACACACACACACACACACACACATTGCGGGTGGGGGTTTTTATTAGTAGTTGCACCACACAGAACAGTGAAAATTATCACCATAGTCCTAGTAATGGTTTGATTGTGCTGTTTAATGTGCTGTAAAAGTTCTGTTTTTTACCTGGGTTTAGGGGAATGCAGATAGAGAGCAGTTCCCTCTCTCCCACAATGCGTGCAGACACTCCACTAATTAAAATCAGGAGAGGCTGCATACCAAGCAATGTGACAGTCACAGGGATGGCCCACTGAGGGGCAACCAATGTAAGACCTCTGCCATGTGACAAGTCCAAAGGGATTGGCCCACTGAGGTGGCAACACGTAGAACCTCTGCCATGAATGACAGTCACAGGGAGGCCCAGCTGAGGTGGACATATGTAGACCTTTGGCCATTGAAGTACAAGGGAGGCCCAACGAGGTGGCCACAATGTAGACCTCTGCATGTGGAGCAGTTCACAGGGATGGCCCACTTGAGGTTGGCACAATGTAGAAAGCCTCTTGCCAATGTGGACATCACAGGGATGGCTCAACTGAAGTGGCACAATGTATCCTCTTCTGCCTTATGTGCGCATCACAGGGAATTGGCCCAGCCCTGATGGTGGCACAAATGTAGCACCTCTGCCATGTGACAGTCACAGGGATGCCCACTGAGTGCAACCAATGTAGACCCTCTGCCCATTACTTCCCTCCTGAAGACACTGTGCAACAGGCCAGATAATCACGGAACACACACAACACACACACACGACACACCACACACACAACACACACACACACACACACTCACACACCACACACACACACAACACACACACACAACACACACCACACACCACAACACACCACACCGCACACACACACACACACACACACACACACACACACACACCACACACACAACACACTCCAGGTCCTGAGCAGGCATTCTCCTCATGTCCAGCACTTGTTCCTTCATGTTTCTGGGTTTTCCCGTACGATCAGTTTAAAGTCCATGGGTTTTCCCATGCTGTTCAATCAGTTTTATAACTGTTTTCTTCATAGTTTTAATCAGTACTGGGTTCTTCCCATTGCTTGTTCAATAGTAATTACGTTCTCCATGTGTTAACATTTAATTTGTTTCTGCCACTGTCTCGCGTTGAATAGTTCCTGTTTTCCCATGCTGTTCCAATCAGTTTAAATTACTGGTTCTTCCAACTCATCGTTTTAGTTCTGGTGTTTCCCATCTCTTGTGTATAGTTTACTCCCACGTTAATCAGTTTATTTTACCGGTTTCCATCGTATAGTTTTAAAGTCCTGCTTCATAGTGTAATGTTTTAAATATCCTGGTTCCGTAATAGTTTAATACCTCCGGTTCCAGGTATCACGTTTTAAATAGGTTTACCTGGTTTATTCCCATGCTGTTCAATCGAGTTTTAAAAGTTTATCCTGGGTTTTTTCCCAGTTGCTGTTCCAAATCCGTTATAAAATGTTTACCTGGGTTGTTTTCCCATGCTGTTCAATCAGTTTTAAAATGTTTACCGGGTTTTTCAATGACTTTTCAACCAGTTTTTCTCAGAAAGACTGAGATACGTTGTTAAAAGCAAAATGCGCTGGTAACTTCACAGACTGTATCACCTATAGTGAGGAGGAGGGATGGGCTCTTGCCTGCCTGCTGCTTTGCCTGCCTGGCTTCCCTGACTCCCTGCTTGGGTGGAAATATGGCTGAGATCAGGCATCTCTTTCCTGGGCCATATGTTTGACGGAGGAAGGGAAAGGGAGCGCAATGGAAAATTTGCCTATAGATTATTGCAGCAGAAAAATGGGCATCGGCTGCAATGTGGTTGTTTTGTTTTTTTGTCCTTCACTAAGTTCAACAGCTCCTTTATATGACATTTTGAGCAGTGGCTCAAAGAAACTTTACAAGTATGTACTTTCAGGCCCAGCGTGGCTTGTTAAAGGGTGTGAGATGGGCAGCAGGGCAAATTTGAAGGACAAATTGATAAAAGTCACACATGGACAATGAGGTGCACAGTGCCAGCGGAGAGATGCCCTTTCCCATCCCTGAGCAGCCCCCGCACAATCCAGTTCCTCAACCCATGTCAAGTGGTTCAACCTGCCACACCAGATGGCATGCTGCTACAACATGAAACAGACATGCATCTCTTGTCATTCTCTTGCTCCTGCCCTGCTTGGCAGACAAACGAGACAGACCGACAGAGGTCAGCCAACGGCGATCGGAGTGCAGGCGATGACATGAGAGAGTAAACCTTAGCCTCAGGACGAGCCCCTCTGGTTACCTGTTGACGCGACAGGACGTCTGAGAGAGCCGCCTGTAGCATGCACAGGCCGAGGCCATCAGATCCTGAGGACCGCTGTCGCTGCTTGCTTTGGCCTAGATCGCGTGTCTGTCTTGACCATCAGAATCTGAGGACCGCGCTGCCTATGTTGCTGTCTCTGAACCCAGATCCTTGGCGCTTTCTGTCTGCCTGCCTGCTTCTGGACCATCAGGATCCTGAGGACAGCCTGGTCGCCTGCCTGCTTCTGCCATCACCGGATCTGAAGGATCCGCCTGTCGCTGCTGCCCTGCTTCTGGGAAACATCAGGATCCTGAAGTGACCGCCTGTCTCGGCCTGCATGCGTTGGCGGACATCAGGCATCCTAGAGACCTGCCTGTCCTGCCTGCCTTGCTTCTGGACCATCAGGATCCCTGAGGACCGCCTGTCTGCCTGCCTGCTTCTGGACCATCAGGATCCTGAGGACCGCCTGTCTGCCTGCTTCAGTCATCCCAGCTAGCTAGCTCACTGATCGACTGACTGACTGTCTGTCAGGCTGATAGTAGTGGCTGAGCCTCAGCATATTGAAGGAGAGCGATCCTGAGTGTGACGAAAACTGACCTTCAACAAACACCTCTGTCCTCCCCTCACCTTAAACCAGTATATGTGTGATTGTGTGCATGCATGCCTCACCTGTATACTGAGAGAGATGACTCCGAGAGTGAAATAGATGGATGAAGGTGAGAGTGTTTAGGATGGAGGTGAGGGTTCTACCTCGTAGTCAGGATCATTTAGTAGGCAGAGAGCATGGAGGAAGGTTTTATTCATCATCTCCAGTGAAACAGATAAAGCATAAGACAGGAGGGATCGTTCTTCATTTGCTTAACTAAGCATCTATTGTGGCTAATTGCTTGAGCRCTGAGCTTTGACATGAGACAAGACCATAGCTTTGATTTTCAACTCTCCATTTGAAGGTGAAGRGATGGAAGTACTAACACACCTCCTTTTCATTTAGCCTACTAGTGTATTTTATTCAGGGAATACAAGTGGAATAATTGAAGGTAGAAAATGGTAATTGGTATGATCTGTATAGCAGTAGATGATAGCTATGCTGTAAACTATAGTGTGTCTGTTGTTGCCTGTAGAGGTTTACTAATCCCTTTACGTTATGGTATTTTTCATCTTTTGGAAAGAGATTCCTTCTAAATAATGACGCTGAATACCCCATTAATGCAGCACTTTAGCAATAATAAAACCTCCTATCAGAAATATAAAGGGCCACCAGCTTCACTTAATTCATGTTAATTGCTTTAAAACGAGCCAGCCCGCAGAATCGCCTCGTTTCTCTAAATGACTTTTCCTCCTACAAAATTGCACACATCAATTTTTTCCCCCTGTCTTTCCTGGCATGTTGAAATGTATTCTGCACTGCTATCTATCCCTTATCCCCTCTGTTCCACCACACAGTGGTGAGGAAAACCTTTTGGAGGCTGCCAGCAYGGCCCAGTCATCTGCGGACAGCCTATTTGCTGTTGTTGGTGGAGGATGAGTAATGACTGAGCCACTGTCCTTATCACTGGTCCACACACTTGCCCTTCTTGCCTGCTTCCCCTCTGCGCCACGCGCTTAACCCACCCACCCCCTTTCCATCCCTACCCCCAGCATCGGTTCCTAATATCTGCTTGAGTTACACATTCCTGGATAGAGGCCCTATGCCCATTAGTGCCACAGCAGCTTTTCTGGGACAGGATTCATGGCTCTGCCACAGCACAGAGAGGTTGGACCTGGAAGACTGGGAATCAGGAGTCTTCCTGCCCGCGTGGTGGTGGGTGAGAGGGGTAGGGAAATGCTGTTATCCATCCTCCATGTTTTGTTTGGACAGAGGGGTAGGGAGCGCTTTTTATCTGTCTGATCTTTTTGTGGAGCATGGAAAGAGGGCTGTGTTATCTGCGGTCCTATCTGCCTGGGATGTTTAGGAAGAACAGCTCCCCAGCGCTCGGGGTCAAAGCCTCCATAACACTGAGGAACACACAGAACAGAAAACACAGAAGGCAGTGGGGGCTTCCTAAACCATGCCCCACCGAGCCAGACAGACAGTCCCAGGGCTGGGGTCATTATGAGGTGAAGAGGAATGGGACAATGCTCTTCCATGCGTGGTCCATATTTAAACATGCACAGGGGGGACGGCACAGGGCGGGCCGTGGGCCTGCCAGTCAACACACTGTGCGGCATCCCTCTCACAGGGCCTTTTATCTGGTTCAAACCACACACACACACACACGCACACGCACACGCACACACACACACACACACACACACACACACACACCTGTCTCTTATACACATCTAGATGTGTATAAGAGACAGGGTTAGGGCCCTAGTTGCCAGCATGGGCCATGCCTGGGTTTAACTTTGTCTTTGATTCATTCATTCTTCTAAATAAATACAAGTCAACGTCATTCATTTCCACTTCTCACTGCTCAAAGGTCACACAGAGCATTGTATCACTTGGCAAACCATGCCTGAGTTCTGGATCCCTCCCCAGCTCCGCTCTCAAATTCAGCTCCACGCTCCACTGTCTGCCCCTCTCCGCCCCCCTGTCTCTCCCTCTGATCCCCCTGCACCCCCTGTGTCCCTGGGAAAAGGTCAAGGTTGTGTGTGAGCTGTTGGCTCTGTGTCCAGGCTGGGTGTGTGTGGTGAGCATACATCCATAGGGAGAGGCCACGGGGGGGTTGTGTTGGAGTCCATGTGTGGGCTGTGGGTACATGAGAGTGGAGGGAGGTGTGACAGAGACATGGGACTCTGCTGCCTCATACCGCCATGCTGCTACAACAGGATGCAGAGGATCAGAGCTGGAGGAAGGAGACATTCACACACTCAGTGAGGCAGAGCAGCTGAAAGTAATTGCTACAAATGAGCAGTTGGAAACGGACTGTCATGAGTGTTTTTCACGTGTGTCTCTCTGTCTGTCTTTATGTTGCTGTGTTCATCTGTGTACATACTGTAAACACAGCACACATTCCTTTATAGGAGTGCAACACACACACACACACACACACACACACACACACACACACACACACACACACACACACACACA
>NW_019945447.1:37259-45346 GCF_002910315.2 Salvelinus sp. IW2-2015 | reverse complement strand
AGCCTTCTAACTATCCCAAAGCCTAGGACCAAGAGGCATGGAGAGACAGCCTTCTAACTATCCCAAAGCCTAGGACCAAGAGGCATGGAGAGACAACCTTTAGTTTTATTAAAAAGAGATCTTAAAACACATTGTTTTAGTTTCTCTGTTCCTCTGGGCACTTTTTAGTTGTTCCCGTTTTTGTCATTCTTTAGTTTTTTTATCTTACGTTCGTTGTCTAGTAGATATTTCAGCTTTTATTTTCATTGTTTCTTCATTGTTTTTTTCCTGTAAAGCACATTCCATGTCTGAAACGTGCTGTATAAATAAAGCTTGATTTGATTTGATATCCTTCAGTAGCTTCCTTCTCACTGGTGGTGACTAAAATCTCCCGACACCGTCCCAGCGGCGTGGCAGTCATATGGTCTGGTAGTTGGATTTTGACAAGGCTGGTGGCCTGTGACTAGGCATTATCCTGTTCGGATCCTGTGCTGAATATTGACAAAGCATTTTCATGTCTGTCTAAAGCTTATATTTTTAAAGTACAAGTGAAAGGACCCAGAAGGAATCTCAATAGAACACCTCTGTTAACGGATAACTTTAGTCCCTGGTATTTAATGAAGGAAAAGATCCAAGTGGATTCCTGTCAATCCAGAATGCTGGGTACGTCCCAAACGGCATCCTATTCCCTGCACAGTGCACTACTTTTGACCACACCCTATTCCCTGCACAGTGCACTACTTTTGACCACATCCTATTTCCTACACAGAGCACTACTTTTGACCACATCCTATTTCCTACATAGTGCACTACTTTTGACCAAACCCTATTTCCTATAGGCACTGGTCAAAAGCAGTGCAATATATACCCACTGGGCACAGATGTCAATTCAAAGTCTATTCCACGTTGGTTCAACATAATTTCATTAAAATGACGTGGAAACAACGTTGATTTAACCAGTACGTGACCAGTGCTTTGTGAACAGGTTTCCATTTGGGATTCAGCAGTTTGAACTGGATCTAATGGAGACTTCTATCTGCAGGGTTTCAACAGAGCTGATATGATGACCAAGGACCTGGCTTGACAGGCTCTGTACGAGGATCGGGCTTCTCCATAAATAGAAACAGCTGATACTTTAAATGCATGAAAAGAGTGTTCGCATTCCCGACACAATGGCCTGCGGTGGGCCGGCATCTCACCACCACTCCCCCTGTTGAGAGAAAGCATTGCAATGTTTCATTTCTCTAAACACTCATGTGCTTGCGGTTATAGCCACAGCATTTTTTTTATTTTTTTTGTGTGATATGTTAGTCAATTGAAAACATTGCCGTTCACAGACGCTGCCTGCCTGGGATGGCTCTGGAGGAGAAATGCTTGTGAACAGTTGGCTTGTTTGTTTCAGTGGGAAAGAAGGAGTGGAGCTAAATCAGTGCGATGGATGGATAGAACGTTCCCTGTTTGGATGTGTTGGAAAGGGGGGTGGAGGTGGGGTTGAGGTCGGGGGCGGGTCATCCCACCACACCCCGGAGTGTAATTGGTGGACTAGTGTCTGTGGGTGATGAATTGATCGTGGCTGTGTTCCTTCCTCTGGTTGTATAGGATAATCCATCAGTGAACTGTAGGTCCAGGTGGGACCAGATGCACCTTCACTCTTTCTCACTCCCAGACTAGGCCGTCTTCTTCTCCTGCCCGTCAGAGGGCTGGGAAACCCTGGGAAGGTTATGAAGGATTTGCATCTGATACATTTCACCTCTCTGTTTACTCAGGGACTGACCTCAACTCTCAAGGTGGCCTAATGTACAGTCAAAGAAGTGGGAAAAGTAACACAAATCAGAAAGTGCACAAGTTAAGAGTGAACACCACGACATGTGTCTGAGCCTCTGGAACGAGACCAAAAGCATGTTTATCATTGTATATCACAGCAACATACACACGTGTAAAACTAAGACTCAACAAAAAGAAACGGTACGGTCAGGATGAAAAATACCTGTTTTTTGGCTGTGTGACACTCTTAGAAAAAATGGTGCTGTCTAGAACCTAAAAGGGTTCTTCGGCTGTCTCCATTGGAGAAACCCTTTGTAGAACCTTTTTAGTACTAAGTATAAATCTTTTTGGTTCCATGTAGAACCTTTTTGGATTCCATGTAGAACCCTTTCCACAGAGGATTCTACATGGAACCCACATAAAGCCCGAAAGGGTTCTACCTGGAACCAAAAAGGGTTTCTCCTATGGGGACAGCGGAAGAACCCTTTTTAAACCCTTTGTTCTAAGTGTGTATCAGATGCAAAGATCTTGTGGAGAGAGCGAGAGAGAGAGACATTACCTGAGTGAGTGGGTATTTATTCACCACAGCCTGGTCTCACATTACACCTGACCCCCACTGCTTTCCGCCATTCAAAATGCATAAAACACTCACTAACCAATAACCGTCCACACAGTGACACACGCCCGGGATTTAGCAGATTTACTTTTATGATTTCAACCCGTCTTCATCCCCCTCTTCAGGTCTAGTAACAAGCGTAGATATTTCAAAGGCAGCTTTATCACTGCCCCATAGCAGATGAATGTTCTCTGTGCAGCAGCAGCAGCAGCAGTAACGTGTGGTAGGCCAGGCATGACAGCTCCCCCCTGCTCTGACACCATGTTAAAACAGAACAGGAAATGAGACAGAATGAAGACCTGGGCCAGAATACAAATATCTATCAGCCTTGATTTCTCTCAGGGCTGTTTAGCTTCGTCTCGTTTTCTTCCCCTCTCTTCTCTCTCTCGGTCTTTCTGTTGGTGGCTTTGGTCCAGAGGAAAGCACCTAGATGCACACTGGGAGGGAGATTATCGACTCCTCATTGGGCCCATGTGGAAACCATTTCCCCATAATCTCCAGTAATTGTATCCGTATTACGAGGAGAGACCTGGTTTTAATTTTCTCTCCATCATCTTGACCGGGCGATTCTGTAACAATGGTATAGTACATTACAGCAGGCTTGGCCATGGCCAGACATACTGATGCAAATTGATGCAAAGGAAAGCCATTAAAAGTTTGTTGAAATAAGGGTGAAGCGATTTCCTGTTTTACTAAACCAACAATACCATCATATCCACTCAAACAGCCACATCTTGACATTAGTTGTTTAAGCTTTTATGTACAGTCAAGGTTTTTCTTCAATGAGAAAAATTCTAAGAAGATACCACAAAGTAATGTGAGATATCACTATCAGCTAGCAGGAAACCCATTGACTATCTAAGCTGCTGTGTCATGTCCACAGAACAGGACCATCAGGAATACCGTTAGCCTCTATGGCCGGTGGCAGTATCCACTGGGCTCAGTCGTAATTTCAATGTCTAGGTTTAAATTTAAATTTGGTTGAGGAAATCAACAAAAATATCACAATTTCATTGGATTTAGGTTAATATATGAAATTCCCTGACGTTGATGACTTTTTGCAAATCCAATCAGGATATTAACCGTCATCACATAGATTTTTCACGCTGATTGAAATGACGTGGAAACAACATTGATTCAACCAGTTTTAACGCAGTGGGAAGCATAATTCAATGTACAGATAAGTAAGATTAGGTACTGTAGTGGTCGTACAGATGTGGGATCTTAATTTGATAATAATCCTGCCCCGCAACAGGAAATGTGAATTATTATGTGGATTATAATTTATTTACATTTATGTAGGGATGGATCATTTTTTTGTAAGGGAAAATCAAGTCTGAAATTTCAAAGTGGGATTTACAATCTTCCGATGGCTTTTTTTTTTTAAACCTCAAATACACTACAAGTTTTAAATGTCCTTTATTTCAGGAAAGTATTCCTGCAACAGGATGATCAAATTAAGATCCTACATCTGTAACGGAATGAGGAAATAAACCAATGCAGGTTGCTCCAGGCTTACACACATTTATATGTTGAACATTATTTATAGTATAATGCATTTAAAATTACAATTCCATCAACGCCGTTATTGACACAGGCATTGACTCACAAAAGCCTACACGTAATGCACGGCTCTCATTCAGTACACTTGAACATCTACGCACCTCCACGGACAATCTGGATTTGAAATTGCCCAAGTGCTCCAAATGTGGTCAACTGGAAACTCTTTCACCCCGTGGTTGAACAGGACCTGGTAATTATACTGTACCTCCCACCTGTCTGCTCACTCTAACCTTTAATACGGTTTACATTACAATATTATCCATTCATTTCTCCTCTCAGCTCGGCTGTGAGCGCAGAGTCAGAACACATTACCGGCGCTGCAATCAAAATGGCATTACATCCACAGCGACACGACCCCCTCTGTGTTCCTCTGCTCTCTGGCGTGACCCCATCTCCTGAACACAGCGGCCTGGGAGAGAGTGTGACACACGACCACAGTGAAAGAGAAGGGTGACCTCCCCTGGTCTCCGTAGGAACAGGACGGCCTGCCTAACGTTGATCTAAAGGTAATGTATTGAAGGAGTCCAGCAGACTTGAGAGAGAGATTTTAAATGATGAAATATTACTGGTTTAAGGTCAAAGGTCATCCATTTCACTGGACACCTGGTATAATTCTCAGAGCCTAACGCATGTTTTTGGTGTACTAAAGTGACTGGAGGTACAAGGGGACATGAGGCTGTGGTCTCCTGTTCATTCTGGTTAGGAGTCTAGGACATTGATTCAGATCTGTTTGAGTCTGTACTTCAGTACGGTAAAAGTAGGTCTGTCTGTAAGCTGATCCTAGACCAGTCCTTACTTACAGTATGTGGAAATCAAAGTGCTGTGGCATCATCATCCTCCTCACCATCTTCATCAGGCTGGATCTACTGAGCTCTCACTCTCTGTCTCTCTCTGCCTCAACATTACCCAGATGATAGATGAACCGTGTGCTGGGCTGCAGCCGCAACAATCATGTATTTTCCCTGAGAGGAAGAAATGGTTTTAGAAATATGATAAACATCAGGCCCCACGACACTCACATAAACCTACTCACCTCCACATCTACCACAACTCCCTCTCAACTGTAAAAATAAATAAGCATTGCGGGCTTGATACATTAGCTTGTGAATGATAGGCCAAAGACCTCCCTTAATTACTTTCTTCCTGTAGTGTCTCAATGTGTTTTTTCCCTGAACTCAAAGCACACACTGGGCCCTTTTATGATGGCTGCTAGGAGGATGCACCAGCTCAGATAAACTGTGAGGGGCTTTGATTAACGGTGCCGCTGGCATTCCCCCAGGAACCTGAAGGAGAATAATACTGGTATCTGGAAACCAGGGGCCTCTGGGGGCCCCACAGCCACACACATTACAACCACTGGCCAAAGGGAAGAACGAAAGGAGAGGAGGAGGGGAAGAGGGAGAGGGAGAGGGGAGAGGGAGAGGGAAAGGGAGGGAGAGGAGAGGAGAGGGAGGGAGGGAGGAAGGGAGAGGAAGGCGAGAGGATAGATGAGGGGGAGAGTGAAAATCCATTCTCGAGAGGAGTCCAGGGGGAGGAAGCTGAGTCGAATGTAGGATCCTAATGAGGAGGGAGTCAGGGGAGGTACGCTGAGTCCGATGTAGGATCGACCCCATTGAGCAGGAGTCAGAGTGGAGGAGCTGAAGGCAATTAGGATCCATGAGGGAGGATCCAGGGAGGAGCTGTTCGGTTGACATTGGTTTAACAGAATGTAGAAAGTAAGGGTGAGCGGAGATGATGCTGGGAAGGGCGGGAAGAGGGTCGTAGTGGCTGAAGAGCCGGAGGTTGATAGGGGATATTGAAGAGGGAGAGGGGAGTACTAGAGGAGCAAGGGGATTAACAGTATAAAATGAGAAACAGAGGTGGAAAGAAGTTCGGTCCGGTGAGGAGGGAGACGAGACCAGACAGCGATTGCCAGATGTTTCCATAAGAGGGAGGTCAGAGTTGTATTTAGCATGGGGAACGTATTAAGAATAGACTGATGAGGGAATTTGAGGTATTTTCGAAGAGAGTAGTAGAATGGGAGTTTGACTGATAAGGTGAGAGCGGAAATGACGGGACGGATCGGACTAGCCTGCTGGGGGTTCAGGGATATGAGGAAGAGGCTGTGTTCGCGCTCGTAGAGTAGTGTCTAATCTTGTGAGGAACGTGGTGGGAAGACCATGAGTATGCAAGAGGTTCGATAATATCGGAGGGTCGAGAGAGGCAAGTAGGGGCCGAGCCGTATGTTAAATATGAAATAAGTTGAAGCGTTGACAAGTGGAGTTGCCGATTAATGAAAGAGAGGGTGAGGGGAATATTCACGAGCGAGCGTGCTGAATTGAGATATGACGGGGAGAGGTATGAGTAGTAAAGATAAGCGAGAGAATAGGAGAGGGCAGAGAAGGGCAGATAGGAAGATGAGAGGTATACGAGGGCATGTGTATTGGACACTGATTTAATAATTTGCAAATGTGAAAAGGAAGGTGGGGAAGGGGGGAGAGGGAGGGTGGGGAGGGGGGAGAGGGTAAAAAACGAAAAGAACCAAAACGGTGGCTACCTCCTGCTAAAAATTGATAGAGCGGTGAGGACAAGAGGAGGGGGAAGAGAAGGATGGAGAGGGGAAGAAGGGAAGAGGCGGCACGACGGGTGAGACGGGGCGAGAGGGAAAGGGTGAGGAAGGACGAGAGAGGGGAGGAGGGCAGCAGAGGGTAGAGGGCGAGAGGAAAGCGGGAAGAAGAGGGTGTTGAGGGAGAGGTTGAGGGAAGGGAGAGGGAGAGGGATAGGGGGTAGGGAGAGGGAGAGTGGAGAGGTGTATCTGTAGGGAAGCTACACGACTTGATCAAGCTGCTTAAGCTAACTTGCAGCGATTTTACTACATAGTTTGAGTGAATTTTACAAGAACCATGAGAAACCCCTAAGCTCTACCAGTGTTGGTATCCAGCATATTCTATTACTGGCGATTACTGCAACATCCCTGGCATTAAACAAAGAGCTGCTGACGCCCTTGTTAACCCCAATGAGAGTATCCACTGTAACGCAGCCTGAATTATGCTAGCGTCACATGTCGCTAAGTCGTATCCTCTCCTATGTCCCCGTTGCCATTCGAATTTGCTGTGTCTACTGCCACCAATCTCCCCTGAAGGGACTACATGTCCACAAAGCCTGTCCATAACGCCACTCACTACTTCCATATTCTTTGTGCGATCTATATCGGCACTAGGTTTTGGCGCTTTATTATATTATAGCCCGGTCTTATCTATGTGCCATCATTGAACCACTTTTCATTTTCCAAGTGTTTTATTTTGTACATATTTCTATTTCCTCACATCATGGATTCAATCATCTGTATCTCTATCAAACTTTACCTTGCTTTTCTTACCAGATATTTTAATTCCCGCTTGTCTCACTACCCACCTACATATGTCTAGTATATAGTTAAAGGAATCGTGAAGCGAACTGAAAGACGTCTTAGATAATAGATGTAGACATAACTGCTGTCTTTATGTGCTACGTCCCTCCCCAAAAACAAATGTGTGTGACGCCCGCAAAACAGTTTTTTTTGTCCTATCTATCTTGTTGTTCTGTTTGCCGTGTTTCTTAATAAAAATCTACGGTTATCACCGGCATGTCTCTGCTCTGCCTCGACCTGACACTTCTCTGCTTGCCAAGTACCCACCCCCTACCTGAAAACAGGAGACAGTTTTAGACGTCTAATAGCCAAGCATTTAACAATGACCCCCCTGTGAGCTTCATTGTAAGGTGTTATCTGCAAGAAGTCTTGGACTGTAGTTGCCTGTAACCCAAACCAACCACCTTTAATGGAGAGGTGTGTGGGACATTGAGCCCATTTGTTCTTTTGGATGTTTAGGGCTCCGGTATTGCCAGCCTTTGATTTGAAAATAAGTTCACAAACCTGGACAACAATGCACGTGCATTAAATTTAGCTACTAGGACAACAACGTGTATCACATAAAAAATGTGACCACTCAAATACATCATATCATATATATGAGTATGGGATAGTTAATACTTGTTTGTGTAATTCCATATCCTTTTTAGGAAATAAGAAAATTACGTAGCTGAATTACATAATGATATTAGTAAGTAATACCCCCCATTTATCATAGAGTCAGAGATCGTACCTAGGAAGGTATTAGGTGGGTAAATTATTCACTGAGTACTATTG
>NW_019945447.1:35943-37234 GCF_002910315.2 Salvelinus sp. IW2-2015 | reverse complement strand
GGAAGAGGGGTGAGGGAGAGGGGTGAGGGAAGGGAGAGGGAGAGGGGAGAGGGGTGAGGGAGAGGGAGAGGGGAGAGGTGTATCTGTAGGGAGGTGTTGAAGACATGAGAACAGTCTCAGTGGTGGGACCTCCCTGGCAGCCCAGTGTCATGTCAGTCCCTGCATCCGATTGGCTGGGTCTACTGCCACATCTCCCTGAAGGGACTACATGTCCACAAGCCTGTCCATAACTCCACTCACTACTGTCCATATTCTGTATTATAGTGATAGTGTATTATATTATAGTGTTATATAATATTATTATTATAGTGTATTACAACTTCCTTTTCTACAGTTTATCAAAATTACAGCTAATTAGATAATAAAGGAGTGAAGCGACTGAAGACGTTTTAAAAATATGAACTCTTTATTTTTACCCAAAAACAAATGTGGTCCCTCCCTGAAACAGACAGGTTAGAGAAACAGACCCTGTGGTGTTTCTGCAAAGCTGTAGTGCTTACAACACCTTAATGAGAGGTGGGTGACCTTGGCTGAGGCAAGGTCCAGACTGGCCTCATAGACTAGACGTAACATAAAAAATGTAACACCAAGACACTCAAATTAGTATGATATGTTACGTTTGGTATGGTTACATAAAATAGAAGGTTACTTAAGTCAAAATCTACAGGAGTGGTTGGTCAGGGTCGATAGGTAGGCGTATAACTCAAACGTCTATGAACCTTAAGGTTGAGTGTTCGAATCTTATCACGAACAACTTTAATATTTTACTCAGCCTCTCTCTTACATAACATCTACCTAGCTGACTAGAACCCGGGTTTTCATTTGTCATCCCCAATACTGGACATCTACGCCTCCACCCAGGCCCTCTGGATCCGTGCCAGGCTCCTCGAAGGCAGGGTGAAGTGTTGCAGTGACCCCTCCAGATACGTGACAAGAATGTGCACTGTGGAGCGACACTTATCCAGATGGCATGAAGTCTTAATTGTGGGCAGCTTGGGTTGTTTCATTCCCCCCTTCAAGCTACTCCCCTCCATCACTGAACTAAAAGGAGGGCCATTGTGCGCCCACTTCCCCTCTCTGTTCCTCAGCTTGAGGGACAGAGAGAGGGAACAGCTCAGAGCAAACGTTTTTGGACAGGAGCCATGGTCTGCCAGGCCACGTCTGGGCTGTTGTACGAGGCGTCGGGGACTCTGGCGTCTGGGCTGTTGTACGAGGCGTCGGGGACTCGGGCGTCTGGGGTGGTGTACGAGGTGTCAGGGACTCGGGCGTCTGGGCTGTTGTACGAGGTGTC
>NW_019945447.1:26138-35895 GCF_002910315.2 Salvelinus sp. IW2-2015 | reverse complement strand
CAACAACACACACCACACACAACCACACACACACCACACACATACCACACACACACACACACACACACCCACACACACAACGGTTACTAGTAACTGTGGTCACAATTGATTTGTTTGTCCATAACCGTAGGAAGATCAACTGCACTCTAAATTGTGTGTATGTGTTTTGGTGTGTGTGTATGCTGTGTGTATTGTGTGTGTGTGTGTGGTACGGTGTGTGCATGTGCGTGGTGTTGAGGCGGTACTGCTCAGTCGCTACAAAGAGTTGGACATATCTCGACACACACCCATAACCAACATACAAACAGGCCTGTGTTTAGAGCTGGGTTATACAGGAGATAGTAATGTGACCTGGATTTCGCGGCTAGAGGGAAGCTGCAGTGAGAGCAGGAGTACAGGATACGCTTCAGGGACAGTCCAACACACACACCACAACACACACACACACACACACACCACACAGCACCACACCACCCTGGATAGACAACCCATGTACACATAAACACCTTACCTTGTAGGTCTTCTGTTGTTTCTCCATCTCTTTCCCTCTCGTCTTTTCTTCTTTCACATTACACTCATATCTAAGGGCTCTTAATCCAACATACTCGACTTACCGTGCTCCACTTTCTTCCTCTCCCTCTCTCATTCTTCTTCTTGACTTGCTCTGTCTTTCATTCTTGGCTGTTCTCTCTGTCTCCTCTTTTTGTCTTTCTCATATCCATTTTAAACTATACTAGTGTAGAAAATGTGGGGGTTCTGGTGTGGTGTGTGTTGTGTGTGTGTGGTGTGCTGTGTAGTTGTGTGTGTGCGTGCGTGGTGCGTTATTCAACAAAACAGAATCAACCCACACTCTCAGCCTCTAAAACACACAGAGGGCAAAAGAACAGGAGACGTTTTTTTCAAAGAGGAGAAATGAAGAAAGGAGAGATAGACAGAAACGGAGAGGGATAAAGAGAGGGTAGAGAAGGAAATGGACCATGGGACTGGAACTGGGAAGATAGGGGAGTGTACTATGCAGAGGAAAGAGAGAGAGAGAGGGAGGAGAGAGGAAGGGGAGAGAGGAAGGAGAAGAGAGCGGTAGAAGAGGGAGGGAGAAGAGAGAGATAGAGAGAGAGAGATAAAGGGGAGAGAGAGAAGAGAAGAGAGAGGGAGAAGAGGGAGAGAGAGAGAGGGAGAAGAGAGAGAGGGAGAAGAGAGGAGAGAAGAGGGAGGAGGAGAGAGAGAAGAGAGAGAGGAGAGAGGGAGAAGAGAGAGATGGAGGAGAAGAGAGAGAAGAGAGAGAGAGAGAGAGAGAGAGGGGTCGCTGAGAAGAGAGAGAGGGGGGGCAGAGAGAGAGAGGGAGCAGAGAGATAGAGGGAGGAGAGGAGAGGGAGAAGAGAGGTAAGGGGGAAGGGGGAGAGAGTAGAAGAGAGAGAGAGGGAGACGAGGCAGATAGACGAAGAAGAGAGATAAGGGGAGAGAGAAGAGGGAGAGAAGTGGATTTATAGAAGAATATAGTGAGGAGAGAGAAGAGAGGGAAGAGATTTCAAGCCGAAGCTAATGGACTAGTTATATCTGTGAAAGCGGCCCTCTCGAGTGTGTGTGTGTCGAGGATACTCTTTGTAAGTGACTGAGGCAGTACCCTCGCAGCACATGCAACACGTAGTACACACACACCTAACGACACAATTCACACACATTTAGAGTGCATTGATTTCCTGCGTAAATGACAACAACAATCATGTGACACAATTACTAGTATAGCGTGTGTGTGTGTGTGTGTGTGTGGTGTGTTGTGTGTGTGTGTGTGTGTGTGTGTTGTGGTTTGTGTTTGTTTGTGTGTGTGTTGCTGTGTGTGTGTGTGTGTGTGTTGTGTGTTGTGTGGTGTGTGCGCCGTGTGCGTGTGCGTGTTGCGTGGCGTGTGGTGTGTGGTGTGTGTGTGTGTGTGTGTGTGTGTGTGTGTGTGTTCGTTGTTGCTGGTGTTGTTGTGTGTGTGTGTGTTTTCCACCTCTCTCTCTATGTTATGCAGTGTGATGTCTCAAGACACGAGATGGAAGCCATCCAGTTTATCTGATGATTGTCACTTTCGCTATTTACTGCTTCCCAGTAGACCATATAATCATATATTAGAGCGGTGGAGAGACAGAGAGGGGAGCGACAGAGAGAAAAGCAGAGAGACAGACAGAGAAGGGGAGAGACAAGAGAGAAAGAGAGAGACAGACAGGGATCGAGGGGGAGAGAGACGGAAAAGGGAAGAAAGAGAGAGACAGACAGAGGGGTAAGCAGACGAGAGAAAGAGAGAGGACACAGAGAAGAGAGACGAGAGACAAGCAGACAGGAAGAAAAAGGGGGGAGAGAAGAGAGAGAGGCAGAGAGGGGGAAGAAACAGAAGGAAGAGGACAAAAAGAGAAGAAGAGAGGAGGAAAGACAAGAGAACAAGAGGGGAGAGACGAGACGAGAGGGGAGAGAGCGAACAGAGAAGACAGAGAGAATAGAGAGACGAGAGAGAAGGGCAAGAGAGAGGAGAGACAAAAACACTAGGGGGAAGAGAGAGGAGAATTGAGAGAGAAGAGAGAAACGACGAGAAAGAGGGAGAGACATAGAGGAAGAGAGAGAACGAGAAGAGTGTGTATCCAGTGTGATGTTCTCACAGACACAGAGATGGAAGCCAATCCAGTGTGTGATACATGCATCCATGTGATGACACCGCCAGCCAATCACAGACGAACACATACAGAGAATCCCTCCACTGTGACTCTCCGTTTCCATGGCAACCCAGCATGACGTTCCCCATCCCATAGTTAGTTGGCTTCAACACAGATCTAGGATCAGATACTCCGGCACAAATACACACCTTTTAGAGCGCGATTGATTGATGGCAACCCTGTAACTCAGTTGCATTAATTTCACCAAGTGTCGTCTCTTTAATGATGTCACGAGACATACAAGAGCTAACTATAACGTCCACTACCCTCCCTTTAAGGGGCGCTTCCCCCGAAACAGATGAAGCCTAGTCCTGGACTAAAAACAGCCTAGTCCTAGACATCAGTAGTAGTAACCAGCTGATCAAGGCCCAGTCAGGGTGAACTGGGTCAGAGTCTGTATCTTCCAAATGATACACACACAGAGACAGAGACAGAGACAGAGACAGAGACAGAGACAGAGACAGAGACAGAGACAGAGACAGAGACAGAGACAGACAGAGAGAGAGAGAGAGAGAGAGAGAGAGAGAGAGAGAGAGAGAGAGAGAGAGAGAGAGAGAGAAAGAAAGAAAGAAAGAAAGAGAAAGAGAGAGAGAGAGCACGGAACAACATATACACAGTTCAAATATGCTAATAACCAAACAGTTCAGAGTGATTGTTCATTCTTAATGTCTTCGTAATACTGAAAGCTTCATGACTGACCTCATCCTGAAGTCATCCTATTGGTCAAAGCTTTCTGCAGGCCAGTGACCATTTTCAGGGACAGCGTTGAGGCAACGGAAAAATGAAATGAAAGTTCATGGATTCTGATGTTTATTCACACAGGTGCTTTGAATGTGTTTTTTCTTCTCTCAGTGTGTTTGAGGAGGGGCCATCACTGAGGAGCCGTTAGCAGCGACATCACGTTCCCTCCCATGAGACCTGTGGTAAAAACCCAGAGTGCTTTGCAGCACAACACAGAGACTGTGTTGGAGTAAGGAAGATTTTTATTAAATTATGGCAACGAAACAAAGAGGGGCTTCAAGTCTACCTCAGTCTGTATGTACGACCATGACTGTGGGACAGTGTACATAGAGGTTCAGTCCTGGGTCTAGTTTTTATGAGAGTGTGTATTTGTGGGGTAATATGTTGGTGTTTGCATTTTTATAATGGTTTTGCTCAGTAAAGTAAGTCAGTGTGCAGTTAGCTTCTCTTATGTTCAACAGTATATGATTCTGTCCGTGAGGAAACAGAAGAGAGAAACGAGAAAGTCAGACAGCTTTGCGATGGTTCCGAATGGCAGGCGTACAACGTCAAGTTCAGGTCAAGCTAACATTTTGGTTCGAGCCCCGTGGCCACGCATGACAGCTGTAATTAGTGTTTAAGTGCATCGCCATTAGAGACTCTCTGTATAACTGCATTACTTCCAAATGACTTTTCTACCCTGACAGTTTACCCTGGCTAGTCCCAGGGGCTCCTTCCCTCCACATGGTCTTCAACCCTCCCTTCAGGGAGACAGTGGAGACTGGGGCGTCGCATCGGGGTGTGATGATGATGATGATGATGATGATGTTGACCTCACTACACAGACATGACCAATGTTCCCTCCGATTTTTTTCTGGCACTGAGCAAATTTCAGGTATGCTGAGTGCAAACTTGACCGTTGTGAAAATTCTGTGAAACTTCCAGTGTTTACTGTGAACACTGAGGCTGTACCCACTTTACAGTTTTACTGTGAACACTGAGGCTGTACCCACTTTAAGTTACAGTTTTACTGTGAACACTGAGGCTGTACCCACTTTAAGTTACAGTTTTACTGTGAACACGCAGGCTGTACCCACTTTAAGTTACAGTTTTACTGTGAACACTGAGGCTGTACCCACTTTAAGTTACAGTTTTACTGTGAACACTGAGGCTGTACCCCCTTTAAGTTACAGTTTTACTGTGAACACTGAGGCTGTACCCCCTTTAAGTTACATTTTACTGTGATCCCTGAGGCTGTACCCCCTTTAAGTTACAGTTTTACTGTGAACACTGAGGCTGTACCCCCTTAGAATGTGCACACGTACAGTTTTAACAGTGGTCAAGTAGGCTACTGTGGCTATTTGATCATAATGTAGGCCTACCAGAGTGGCCTACCATCAAAAACAATGGAGAAAATGCATCACTTTTTAACATGGAAATAGCTGTTCTATCATTCAGCCTACAGTAGCAGCCAATGTGTTGTGTTCAATGTAGGGCTACATTCCATGAGATTATTTTTTTTTAAACATGCAGGGCTTCACATTAACCTGTTAATCCACTTGTCCTTCAGACAAGGTGACAGAAAATGATGTTGTTTGATGCAAGAAACCACTTTACAAAAAAAAAATCATTATCATTCTCATACCATTTTTACAGAGAATCAGACAAATTATGCTACCCTCTGCCTATTGGCTCCTTAGTTTATTCAAGCCTGTCTCAAAAATACAACACTGTCCCTTTAAGACAAAAAAAAAGCTCTTCACCTGACTGGCTTTTCAAAGATGTCTAGAAACGTACAGGTTTTGTGGTCTTGTAGGAAGCAATCACTCCCCTCTTGCTGACTACAGATGATCTATAACTGGGATAATAACTCACTAACTCGCAAAGGATAAGAATGTGCACACGTGGCTACATGCATCTACTCACACCGCTCATGCTGTAAACACAATCCAGTTCTATGAAAATGGGACAGATCCATATATGGCAATGGTCTATTTGCATATAGGCCTAATGCAGCTCTGATCGGTTATGCCGCAGCAGTCTGTGTAGAGTGCGGGCTGAGTAGTGCGTGTCAATGCATTCTGCCTACAACAGAATCTCTTGCATAGTTGGTTTGGTTTTGGTATGTTGCATTGAAAGTGGCCAATATCTCGTTGATTTGATCGTGGATAGCGTTAACAGAGAAAAACTCTAGAACAGAGGTCACCAACCTTTTGTGAGTCAAGATCACTTTCTGAATCAAAATGCAAGCCGAGATAATATTTTTTAAAGTACTTAAAAAAAAACGTAAGCCTATACAACATTAACCAATTAAAAATAGTGCTGTAGCCATGAGGTTTGTGCAGTAAACTATAGGTCCAATACATTATCACAGGATATTAGCTTTGATTAAATTGCCCTGAATTGCCCAATGCATTGTTGTTCGGGTCATTTCAAAATATATATATTTCTAAATTTGAGGTAGGCTATATGATCACACTGGTAATAGATCCTTTGTCGTATTACGTACATCCCTCCGCTCTCCCTTTCCTCCACTGACCAAATAGGGACACCGTTTTCCAGCCGGATGCAAAACTCAAGTCCCACTACATATGATGTTACTCCTATGAGAAAAAGTGAAATATTCCTCAAAGGTAAAAAAAAGACCCAAGCCGCTAATAATAACAACAACACAAGCCTATAGATACACTTTCCTCCTCATTCATTACTGCTGCAGTGCTGGTTGTAGTCATTCATTACTGCTGCAGTGCTTGTTGTAGTCATTCATTACTGCTGCAGTGCTGGTTGTAGTCATTCAATTACTGTAGTTCAGTCATTACTGAGTAGTCATTCATTACTGCTGCAGTGCTTGTTGTAGTCATGTCAATTTTTTACTGTGCATGCTTGTTGTAAGTCATTCATTACTGCTGCCACTGTTCTGTTGTAGTTCAATTCATTACTTCTTATTTGGCTGCATGCGTTGTGTAGTTCACATTCATTACTGCTGCAGTGCTTGTTGTTAGTCATCTTACTAGCTGCACTGGCTTGTTGTTGTCATTCATTACTGCTTGCATGCTTGTTGTGTCATTAAGTCATATCTCGCTGAGTGCTTGTTGTAGCATTCTACTGCTGCACGTGCTTGTTGTAGTCATTCCATTACTGTGCAGTGCTTGTGGCTTTTGCCAGTGCTTTGTAGTCATTTCATTACTGCTCGCACTGCTTGTTTTAGTCCATTCATTACTGTAGCACGTGCTTGTTGTAGTCATTCATCGTACTGCTGCACATGCTTCTTGTAGTCATTCTTACTGCGCACTGTGCTTGTTGTAGTCATCCTCTGCTGCACTGCTTGTTGTAGTCATTCATTATGTGTATTCATTACTGCTGGCACTGCTTGTTGTAGTCATTCATTACTGCTGCAACTGCTTGTTGTAGTCATTCATTACTGGCCTGCGCTGCTTTGTTTTGTGTAGTCATTCATTACTGCTGCACTGCTTGTTTTAGTCATTATTACTGCTGCAACTGCTTGTTGTAGTCATTCATTACTGCTGCACTGCTTGTTGTAGTCATTCATTACTGTAGTCATTCATTACTGCTGCACTGAATTGGTTGTAGTCATTCATTACTGCTGCACTGGTTGTTGTAGTCATTCATTAGCTCGCTGCACTGCTGTTGTAGTCATATCATACTGTAGTCATTCATTATCTGCTGCACTGCTTTGTTTGTAGTCATTCATTACTGCTCACTGCTTGTTTGTAGTCATTCATTACTGCTGCACTGCTTGTTTTTAGTCATCATTCTGTGCACTGCCTTGTTTGTAGTCATTCATTACTGCTGCCAGCTGCTTGTTCGTAGTCATTCATCTACTGGCTGCACTGCTTGTTGTAGTCATTCATTACTGTAGTCATTCATTACTGGCTGCACTGCTTGTTGTGTCATTCATTACTGCTGCAAACTGTTGTTGTAGTTCCTTCATTACTGGCTGCACTGGCTTGTTGTAGTCAATTCATTACTGGCTGCACTGCTTGTTGTAGTCACTCATTATCTGTAGTCATTCATTAACTGCTGCACTGCTTGTTGTAGTCATTCATTACTGCTGGCACTGGCTTGTTGTAGTCATTCATTAACTGCTGCAGCTGCGTTGTATCCTTCATTACTGCTGCCAGCTGCTGTGGTTTTAGTCATTCATTTACTGCGCCTGGCTGGTTTAGTCTTTATTACTGCTGCGGCTGCTTGTTGTAAGTCATTCATTACCTGCAGCTGAGTCTATCATTAACTCGCTGCACTGCTTGTTGTAGTCCTCAATTACGTGTGCATGCCGTGTTTTAGTCATTCATTCTGTCGTGCTGTGCAATTACCTGCTTCTGCTTTGTAGTCATTCCATTACTGCTCAACTGGTTGTAGTCATTCATTACTGGCTGGTAGTCATTCATTACTGCTGCAGTCTGCTTTGTTAGTCCTTCATTACTGCTCAATGCTTGCTTTAGTCATTCATTACTGCTGCGTCTGCTTGTTTAGCTCGTTCATTACTGCTGCATGCTGCTTGTTAGTATTCATTACTGCTGCGAGCTGCTTGTTGTAGTCATTCATCTACTGCTGGGCCTGCTTGTTGTAGCATTCATTACTGTAGTCATTCCATTACTGTGCACTGCTGTTGTAGTCATTCCATTACTGCTGGCATGGTTTGTTGTAGTCATTCATTACTGCTGCCACGCTTGTTGTAGTCCATTCATTACTGTAGTCATTCATTACTGCCTAGCACTGCTGTGAGTCATTCATTACTGCCGCCACTGCTTGGTTGTAAGTCCTTCATTACTGCTGACTGCTTGTTTTAGGTCATTCAATTCTGCTGCAACTGCTTGTTGTAGTCATTCATTACTGCTGCACTGGCTTGTTGTATCATTCATGTACTGCCTGCACTGCTTGTTTTAGTCATTCATTACTGCTTGACTTGCTTGTTGTAGTCATCCATTACTGTGACTGCTTGTCGTACGTCATTCATTACTGTAGTCATCCATTACTGCTGGCACCTGCTGTTGTAGTCATTCCTTACTGCTGCAACTTGCTTGTTTTAGTCATTCATTACTGCGCACTGGTTGTTGTAGTCATCATTACTGCTGCAACTGCCTTGTTGTAGTCATTCATTACTGTAGTCATTCATTACTGCCTGCATGCTTGTTGTTAGCGCTGAGTTGAAATAGGAACAACGCACATTTATGTCTTATAAAGAGTGTTGAAATACACAGTGTTGACCGAGCTGAGTAAGAACTTAAACATGAACTTCATCTTAAAAACAGCAGCTCTTTGCTGTATTCGTTGACAGTCTCTTCTAGTCATCGGAACACAAGGCTTTATGGTTGGTTTTTTTACAGAAATGTTTGGCGATCTGACTAGGATGCCTTTGGTTCGATCGACCGTTGGTGACCAATGCAGTAATGTAAATATTGTCTTTTGGGGACAACTTTGTTGATAACAAGCAGAAAGCGCCTAGTTCTGCTAATGAGTTTATTCTGTAGACAGGGTAATATATAATAATTATTAATATATGCTATTAGCAGATGGTAATATATATGTCATTTAGCAGATGGTAATTATTATGTCATTTAGCAGATGGTAATATATACGTCCATTTAGCAGATGGTAATATTATGCCATTAAGCAGATGGTAATATCTCGTCATTTAGCAGATGGGTAATATATACGTCATTTTAGCAGATGGTAATATATATGCCATTTAGCCGATGGTAATATATAACGTCATTTCAGCAAGATGTTATATATACGTCATTTAGCAGATGGTATCTATATGCCATTTAGCAGATGGTAAGTATATACTGGTCATTTGCAGATGGTATAACGTCAATTTAGCAGATGTAATATATATGTCCATTTCAGCAGATGGTAATATATACGTCAATTTAGCAGATGGTAATATATACGGTCATTTAAGCAGATGGTAATATATATGCCATTTTAGCAGATGGTAATATATACGTCATTTAGCAGATGGTAAATAATACGTCTTTAGCAGATGGTAATAATATATGCCCATTTTAGCAGATGGTAAGATATATATGTTGTCACGATGCGTCTTCTTGAGAGAGTTGACCAAGCGCAGCGTGTGCAAAATACAATCTTCTTTATTGAAGAAGAGAGAAAACTAAACAGAAACGAACAACTATACATGAACAACAAATAAACAAACGACCGTGAGCTAAAATAACGCTAAGTGCACAGACAAGCAACGATCGTTCAACATAGAACAATTACCCACAACCAGCTAAAGCTATGGCTGCTTAAATAGGCTCCAATCAGAGACAACAATAAACCAGCTGGTCTCTTTGAGAACCAAATTCAGGCAACCAATAGACTTTCAT
>NW_019945447.1:22842-26113 GCF_002910315.2 Salvelinus sp. IW2-2015 | reverse complement strand
TGTAGTCATTCATTACTGCTGCAGTGCTGGTTGTAGTCATTCATTACTGCTGCAGTGCTGGTTGTAGTCATTCATTACTGCTGCAGTGCTTGTTGCAGCGCTGAGTGAAAATAGGAAGAACGTGCATTTTATGGCTTATAAAAGTGTTAAATACAAAGTGTTGACAGTGCTGAGTAAGAACTTAAACATGAAGTCACTCATAAAAACAGCAGCTCTTTGCTGTATTCTTTGACAGTCTCTCTCTCTAGTCATGGCTTTAAACGTTTTGAATTCAACTTTACTGTTGCTTTCTTTTATGCCTGCTACATTTCTTAAAACACGCTAATCTGAGCCAGCCATTGGCCAGCGGTAAACCTATAGTGCACTTGATTTGCTCTCTGGGCTCGCCGGGAAGGCAGAGTTTGTACCTTCAGACACATGAAATGGTTCAACATGGCAACAGTTCACCTACCCGGCGCCCAGGGCAGCTGAATCGTGTGCACCTACCACCAACAGCCCGAGACAAAAACATTTTTAATTATGAAATGTTTAAAGGGAACATTGGACATGACACCTGTCTGTATTTCCAGAGGTAGTAAGGAACTTGACCAAAGGGCTAGAGGCAGTGGGACATCCATTAATGACAGGAATGGGGGGTTCTGGGAATCGCAGTGCAGAGAGAGAAAATATCACCAGAATATGACACACCAGAGCTGACCAATCAGATGCTGGAGATGTTTTTTTTTTAATCTCTTGGACATGTTGTGGAGGTGATGACATGGTCAGAGTTACCCAGATAAGGGCCTGTTACTGTAAAATGTATCTCCCTTGGCAACCATTAGGGAAATACATTAAAAGGGGCCAGGATCCTTTGATATGGATACGGTCTGTCTGTTTACATCTAGGTATTAATGGCCTAGTTAGCAGGGATGCTTCTCTGCTTGTGGATTTGCTATCGTCGCAGTCGTTAAAAGTGAAATATGTTAGGCCTGTTATTTTTGAGCAGAAGAACGGGCAGTGGAACACTGAGTCATATGATTATACATAGCATGTGGGAAACGTCATGATATACCATTCTGTTCAACGGCTTTATCAATGTGCTGTTGTGTAGGAGGGATTTGGAATAGAAACGTGAGAGCACGACCCGTCTCCAACAATTGGATTCATGTCCTCTACTTTTCCTCCATGGAAGAGGAAAGCAACCGTTAAGTAGTGATTTTCCGTTTTAATGTCGACTACAAAGTTTTAACTGAGAAATAACAGAATTGAGGATCTATCATTGAGAAAAAGGGAGGCATTGATCCAGGGGTGTAATAGGGCTGTAAATTGAACTCTTAAGAATCTTGTTTTCACAGGAAGTGTTTGGTGAGATGTTATAAAATGAGCTCTTTAGGCCTGTCACCACACCGTAGCTCAGGCCTCTCGCTCTGACAAAAGCCTTCTGTTTGGAAGCGCTGCTCCGGCGTCCTCCCGGCTACTAGACCAGCTTGTTATCCTCCTCTTCCCTCTCTCTACCTACACAGATCAGAGGGGAGGGGGAGAGAGCCTCCTTCTTTCCCTCTCTCTACCTACACAGATCAGAGGGGAGGGGGAGAGAGGGGGAGAGAGACCTCCTCTTCCCTCTCTCTAACCTACACAAGATCAGAGGGGAGGGGGAGAGAGGGGAGAGAGACCTCCTCTCCTCTCTCTACCTAACAAGATCAGAGGGGAGGGGGAGAGAGGAGGGAGAGATGGCGGAAAGAGGACAGTAATTCCACACTGCTGAGGCCTGTTGCCTGTGGACCACTAACAGAATGCAATGTTGTATTGATTCATCATTTTCCAGCAATATCTTGGACCTGATATACAAAGGTACAGTTTGAGTGTTCCAGAGCCAGCGCTGGAGAATGGGGCTGGAAGCTCGCGAGATGGGCTGGAGATGGGGCTGACAAATGGGCTGAAAATGGGGCTGGAGACTGGGCTGGAGCGGCTGAGATGGGGCTGGAGATGGGCTGGGAGCATGGGGCTTGAGATGGGGTCTGAGATGGGGCGTGCGAGACTGAGGCGGAGACTGGGCTGGAAGTGCGGCTGGCGATCGGAATTGGGGCTTGAAACGGGGCTGGCAGACTGGGCTGGAGATGGGGCTGGAGCTTGGAGATGGGCTGGAACTATGGCTAGGCTGCAGTGGGGCTGAAGCCAGAGGAATGTATATGTCAGTCATGGGTGAGAACACTGTAGTGTTGACACAGTGGATCAGAACCGAGCACTGCACCCTGCATGGGAGTGGCTCTTGTTTGTTCGGCCGGTCTGTAGCACAAGCTGGGGCTGATAAGAGGACGCAGAGAGACAGAGTAGACGGGAGGGGCGGAGACAGGGCCGGTGGATGGATGTCTGGACCACCGTTCAGTGTCGGCGAGGCTCGTCACCACTTGCTCATAAGTTTTTCTTTAGCCGGGGGTGACATGTACTCGACGATGCCAAAAACAACGTTGTTACAAAGCCCCACCACCACCCTCCGCCTCCATTGCGCCGGCCGGGGGCGTGACAGGCGTTAATGACAAGCGGGAGCTGCTATAACGGGCTGAACAGGTGAACGGAATGTGATGACGCCGGAAATAATTTTTGGTAAAAAAAAGGGCCCTGGCGGGCCCATCTGCTTGTTTTGGTCTCAGAGCTGAGTGGCAACTTGCTGTGGGGAAAATTTGTACCGTTTCAATTAGGCCACTAGAGCTATTAAAGAAACCTTCCCCCCCCCTCTCTAAGTCCACCAGCCGGACCAGCTATTAGAAGTGTAACAAAGAGGTGCTGTGAAGATCCCGCGGTTGGACGGGGAACGGGGACGGGAGAAGCATACCTCTGGGGTAGTGGCAATGTGCAGTTTAGAGTTTCAGCATGCGCTTTATCGCGCATGCTTATCACCATGTTATGCAGCCATGGTTTAGTAGGTCAGCTCCTGTTAGTTGCAGCATGTTAGGCAGCCTATTAGTGGCACATGTCGTTGTATGTCAGTGTCAGTGTTAGTGCGCCATGTACATGTTATAGTGTATCCATTGTAGTTTCAGCCATGTCTAGTGTCCTTAGCTGCAGCTTCAGTATTCAGCCATGTTTTAGTAGTGTCCAGCCATGTTTAGTAGTGGTCAGCCATGTCTTAGTAGTGTGCAGCCATGTTTATAGTAGTGTCAGCCATGTCCAGGCCCATGTTTAGTAGTGTCAGGCCATGTTCAGCCTTGTTTAGTAGTGTCAGCCACAGCATGTCCCAGTTCTGTTGCCCCATTCGCCTTGTAGGCAACCAGCATTAATACTTAGTAGTGTC
>NW_019945447.1:9208-22817 GCF_002910315.2 Salvelinus sp. IW2-2015 | reverse complement strand
AGGAGAGGAGACCTCCTCTTTCCCTCTCTCTACCTAACACAGATCAGAGGGCTGAGGGCCGGAGAGAGGGGCAGAGAGACCTCCTTCTTCCCTCTCTCTACCTACACAGAATCAGCGGGGAGGGGGAGAGGGGGGAGAGAGGACCTCCTCTTCCCTCTCCTCTACCCTACCCCACAGATTCAGAGGGAGGGCGAGCAGGGGGGAGAGAGACCTCCTCTTTCCCTCTTCTCTAACCTACACAGATCAGAGGGGAGGGGGAGAGAGAGCGAGAGAGACCTCCTCTTCCCTCTCTCTACCTACACCGATCAGAGGGCAGGGGCGAGAGAGGGGCGAGAGATGACCCTCCTCCTCCTCTCTCTACCTACACAGATCAGAGGGGAGGGGAGAGGGGGGAGAGAGACCTCCTCTTCCCTCTCTCTTACCTACACAAGATCAGAGGGGAGGGGGAGAGGGGGCGAGAGGACCTCCCTCTTCCCCGCTTCTCTACCTACCACGAATCAGAGGGGAGGCTGAGAGAGAGGAGAGAGACCTTCCTCTTCCCTCTCTCTACCTACCACAGCATCAGAGGGGCACAGGGGAGAGCAGGGGGGGAGAAGAACCTCCTCTTCCCTCTCTCTACCTACACAAGATCAGAGGGGAGGGGGAGAGAGGGGAGAGAGACCTCCCTCTCGCTCTCTCTACCTAACAAGATTCAGAGGGAGGGGGAGAGAGGGAGGGCAGAGATGAGACGGAAAGCGGACAGTAATTCCCACACTGCTGAGGCCCTGTTGCTGTGGACACTACAGAATGCAATGTGTGTATTGATTCTATCTTTTCCAGCAATATCTTGGACCTGATATACAAAGGTACAGTTTTGAGTGTTCCAGAGCCATGGGCTGGAGAATGGGGCCTGGAAGCTGCAGAGATG
Source organism: Salvelinus sp. IW2-2015 (assembly GCF_002910315.2). NCBI lineage: Eukaryota > Metazoa > Chordata > Actinopteri > Salmoniformes > Salmonidae > Salvelinus > Salvelinus sp. IW2-2015. The sequence goes on along the minus strand of NW_019945447.1, from coordinate 21,910 downwards.
CGGCTGGAGATGGGGCTGAAAATGGGCTGGAAAATGGGGCTGGAGACTGGGCTGCGAGATGCGGGCCTGGAGATGGGCTGGAGATGGGGCTGGAGATGGGGCTTGAGATGGGGCTGGAGATGGGGCTGCGAAGACTGAGGCGGAGATGGGCCTGGATGATGGCGGCTGGAGATGGGGCTGAAACGGGGCTGGCAGACTGGGCGGAGAATGGGCTGGAGCTTGGAGCTGGGCTGGAACTATGGCCTAGGCTGCAGTGGGGGCTGAAGCCAGAGGAATGTATATGTCAGTCATGGGTTGAGAACAACTGTAGTGTTTGACACAGTGGATCAGAACCGAGCACTGCATCCCTGCATGGGAGTGGCTCTTGTTTGTTCGGCCGGTCTGTAGCACAAGCTGGGGCTGATAAGAGGACGCAGAAGAGGACAGGAGTACGACGAGGAGGGGGGAGACAGGGCCGCTGGATGGTTATGTTCTGGACCAGCCGTTCAGTGTCGGCGAGGCTCTCCCAACTTTGCTCATAAGTTTTTCTTTAGCGGGGGTCGACATGTACTCGACGATGCCAAAAACAACGTTTTACAAAGCCCCACCCACCCCTCCCCTCCATTGGCCGGCCGGGGCCAGTGACAGGCGTTAATGAACAAGCGGGAGCTGCTAAGTAACGGGCTGAACAGTGTGAACGGAATTGTGATGACGCCGGAAATAATTTTTGGTAAAAAAAGGGGCCATGCGGGCCGCATTCTGTTGTTTGTTGGTCTTCAGAGCTGAGTGGTCAACTGCTGTTGGGGAAAATTTGTACGTTTCAATTAGGCCATAGAGCTATTAAAGAAACTTCCCCCCCCCCTCTCTAAGTCCACCAGCCCGGACCAGCTATTGAGTGTAACAAAGAGGTGCTGTGAAGATCCCGCGGTTGGACGGGGAAACGGGGATCGGGAGAAGCATACCTCTGGTCTGGGGAGTAGTGGTCAGCCATGTCAGCCATGTTTAGTAGTTGTTCAGCCATGTCAGCCCATGTTTAGTAGTCGTCTGCCATGTTTAGTAGTGTCAGCCACTGTTTAGTAGTGTCAGCCATGGTTTTAGTAGGTCCAGCCACTGTTTAGTGTGGTCAGCCATGGTTTAGTAGGTGTCAGCCATGATTTTAGTAGTGTCAGCCATGTCAGCCGCTGTTAGTAGTGTCAGCGCCATGTCAGCCTTCGTTTAGTAGTGTCAGCCATGTCCAGCCATGTTTAGTAGTGTCACCATTTTAGTAGTGTCAGCCATGTTTTAGCTAGTGTCAGCCATGTCAGACCAGTCAGCACGTTAGTTGTCAGTTCAAGTGTCAGCCATGTCTTTTAGTAGTGTCAGCCACTGTCAAGCCATGTTAGTAGTGTCAGCCATGTCAGCCATGTCAGCCATGTTTAGTAGTGTCAGCCATGTCAGCCATGTTTACGTAGTGTCAGCCATCGTCAGCCCATGTTTAGTAGTGTCAGCCATGGTCAGCCATGTTAGTAGTGTCAGCCATGTCAAGCCATGTTTAAGTAGTGTCAGCCATGTCACAGCCATTGTTTAGTAGTGTCAGCCATGTCAGCCTTGTTAGTAGTGTCAGCCATGTCAGGCCATGTCAGCCATGTTCAGTAGTGTCGCCATTTCAGCCATTGTTTATAGTGTGTCAGAAGCCATGTCAGCCATGTTTAGTAGTGCAGCCATGTTTAACATCAGGACCTCGTGTGAGCATTAGAGCGTGTGTACACGAGGATAGGCAACAAAAATACATAGCTGATCATAAGGGTTGTTGTGACACTTGTGGACTCAACTCTAGGGAAATGCCAGTAGTGGACTGAATGAAAATTGTATTCACTGTTGTAAGTATTGTCATTGTCATAAACCGGGACTGTGGGAGATATCATCTATCATATCCGCCATTTCATATCCGGCCACCCTGAGTATAGGCCTGTCCTCATTTCCTGATTACTACGGAGATGGAGTTTGGCAATCAGGGTTCCTTGAATCGAAATGTTCATCGATGGGTGTTTCACATGTTTTATATTTTAGTTTAGATCTAACTGGGTGTCAGACATATCCTGTCAAAGGCGTGTGCAAAGCAATTAGCGTTCGCACAATCAATTTTCAACTTCTGCACCCAACTCCCTCATCGAATAAAACGGAAAGATGTTTTGAAGGTGGAAATCAACGCCTAAGATTGTCAAGAGTTTTTTTAAGAACGCCCATGGGTCCAATTTCCTGGCCTTTTTTGGGGGCGGGGGGTTAAATGTGCTTTCTCTGATCTCAAAATGTGGCTTGACGACTATTGTGAAAGTGCATTGGGAAGTTGGGGGGATGCCACTATTATTTCACATATGTGTTAAAGGCCCAGTGCAGTCAAAAACTGGATTTTTCCAATGTTTTACATATATTTCCACCACCATGAGTTTGAATAATACTGTTTACATTTTTTAAAAATGATGATAATGCCCTTTCAGTGTTAAGAGCTGTTTGAAAGACTGCAGAAATGTCAGCCTGTTTTGGCTGGGATGGAGTTTTGGCCTACCTGATGACATCACCAGGCGGATCGCGTAAATAGTTAATAGGCAAATTAAGAAATAGAGTGCCAAACCTCTCTGCCAATAAACAGCTAGTTATCAGTTTCCCCTCCCCACGTAGACCACTCCCACGTAGACCACTCCCAGACAGTCCTACCTTGCTTGCAGAAATTGCAATTGCTAAGAAAGCTATTTTTGTTTCTTGTTGACCATTTTTAATTAAAAACAATCACGGTAAGGTACTTAATTGTTACCCAGATATTATTTGATATTAGGATTAAAAACAAACTGCATGTTACATTTAAAGCCTTAAACACTAAAAACATTGGTATTTTCTCTCTCCCTAGTTCTTGGATTGAATTGAATTGAATTTACTTTGGGTAACAGACATATACCAACAAAATGTACAATGTGGACCATTGCACGTTTTCTAACCTTAAAAAACAATCTATTCATTGAACATCATACGTATCTTTTCAGATCAATACACCTGACCAGCAGTAGGGGCCACAAGGGGGCAGTGGAGTTGTTTTTCTTAGTTAGACAACCATTTCCAAATCAAAACCCTTGCCTGCTTTTTAAAGCAATTTTCTACTTTTTCTTTGCTTAATCTTCAAAAGGAGGCTATTCCATAGACAAATGCCTGTTAAGAAAAACGTCTCTCGCAGTACTGTTTACTCTGAGATTTTACAAGAAAATAACACACCAGCTCTGGCATTGTAACTGTGCTGGTTACAGACCCATATCAATGTGGTTTAACTGTGCTGGTATAGGACCATATATCAAATGTGGTTTAAACTGTGCTGGTTATAGACCATATCAATGTGGTGTAACTGTGCTGGTTATAGACCATATCATTGTGGTTTAACTTGCTGGTTATTGACCATATCAATGTGGTTGTAACTGCTGCTGGTTATAGACAATATCAATGTGGTGTAACTTTGCTGCTGGTTATAGACCATATCAATGTGGTTTAACTGTGCTGGTTATAGACCATATCAATTGTGGTTTAACTGTGCTTGGTTATAATGACCATATCAATGTGGTTTAACTGTGCTGCGTTATAGACCATATCAATGTGGTTTACACTGTGCTGGTTATAGAACATAATCAATGTGGTTTAACTGTTGGCTGGGTTATAGACCATATCAATTGGTTTAACTGTGCTGGTTATAGACCATATCAATGTTGCGTTTAACTGTGCTGGTTATAGACCATATCAATGTCTGTTTTAACTGTGCTGGTTATAGACCAATTATCAATGTCTTTTTTCATATTAAAACTGGGGCCACGACCATTTAAGATGATAGAGTTTAAGTTGGTCCACTCCAATCTTTACCTCCCGGAACTCCTGTACCCTATTGTGCGTTCCTCAGCGGACATCTATGTGGGTCCTAGGGGGACATTATGTGGCGTCCTAGGGGGGACATTATGTGGGTCCTAGGGGGACATTATGTGCGGTCCTAGGGGGAATATTATTTGTGGTTCCTAGGGGGGACTGTCAGGGTTGTCGTGCGGAAATTATTTGGAGTCAAACGCAGGGACACAGGTGTTGAGCGAAACCACAGAGTTTTTACTCAAAATAAATGCCACAATTCCACAAATGGAAAATAAACAGATGCGTACACGTATCCAAATACAACACCTAACGCACAAACAATCACGGACAAACAGAGAAATGAAAGCCAGAGGGTTAAATAGGGAACATGATGGGGGAATTGGAAACCAGGTGTGTATAATTACAGACAAAACAAAACGAAAACTGAAAAAATCGAATGGTGACTAGAAAGCCCGGTGACGTCGACCGCCGGAAACACCACCCGAACAAGGAGAAGGGCCGACTCTCGGAGGAAGTCGTGACAGGACATTATGTGGTTCCTAGGGGGGACATCTATGTGGTTCCTAGGGGGGACATTATGTGGGTCCTACGCGGGGGACAATTATGTGGTTCCTAGGGGGGACCATTATGTTGGGTGTCCTAGGGGGGACATTATGTGGTCCTTAGGCGGGGACATTATGTGCGGTCCTAGGGGGGACATTATGTGGGTCCTAGGGGGGACATTTCTGTGGGTCCTAGGGGGAACATTATGTGGTCCTAGGGGGGGACATTATGTGGTTCCTAGGGGGGACATTATGTGCGTTCCTTAGCGGGGGGAATATTTATGGGTGGTTCCTAGGGGGGACCATTCTATGTGTGTCCTAGGGGGGGACCATTATTGTTGGCGTCCTAGGATCCTCTCTCTTTATGTCAGCCATGTTTAGTAGTGTCAGCCATGTCAGCCATGTTTAGTAGTGTCAGCCATGTCAGCCTTGTTTAGTAGTGTCAGCCATGTCAGCCATGTCAGCCATGTTTAGTAGTGTCAGCCATGTCAGCCATGTTTAGTAGTGTCAGCCATGTCAGCCATGTTTAGTAGTGTCAGCCATGTTTAACATCAGACCTCGTGTGAGCATTTAGAGCGTGTGTACACAGAGGATAGGCAACAAAATACATAGCTGATCATAAAGGGTTGTTGTGACACTGTGACTCAACTCTAGGGAAATGCCAGTAGTGGACTGAATGAAAATTGTATCACTGTTGTAAGTATGTCATTGTCATAACCGGGACTGTGGGAGATATCATTATCATATCGCCATTTCATATCCGGCCACCCTGAGTATAGCCTGTCCTCATTTCCTGATTATACGGAGATGGAGTTTGGCAATCAGGGTTCCTGAATCGGAAATGTTCATCGATGGGTGTTTCACATGTTTATATTTTAGTTTAGATCTAACTGGGTGTCAGACATATCCTGTCAAAGGTGTGCAAAGCAATTAGCGTTTCGCACAATCAATTTTCACTTCTGCACCAACTCCCTCATCGAATAAAACGGAAGATGTTTGAAGGTGGAAATCAACGCCTAAGATTGTCAAGAGTTTTTTTAAGAACGCCCATGGGTCCAATTTCCTGGCTTTTTTGGGGGGGGGGGTTAAATGTGCTTTCTCTGATCTCAAAATGTGGCTTGACGACTATTGTTGAAAGTGCATTTGGGAAGTTGGGGGATGGCTATTATTTCACATATGTGTTAAAGGCCCAGTGCAGTCAAAAACTGGATTTTTCCAATGTTTTACATATATTTCCACACCATGAGTTTGGAATAATACTGTTACATTTTTAAAATGATGATAATGCCCTTTCAGTGTAAGAGCTGTTTGAAAAGACTGGCAGAAATGTCAGCCTGTTTTGGTGGGATGGAGTTTTGGCCTACCTGATGACATCACCAGGCGGTAAATAGTTAATAGGCAAATAAGAAATAGAGTGCCAAACCTCTCTGCCAATAAACAGCTAGTTATCAGTTTCCCCTCCCCACGTAGACCACTCCCACGTAGACCACTCCCAGACAGTCCTATCCTTGCTTGAGAAATTGCAATTTGCTAAGAAGCTATTTTTGTTTCTTGTTGACCATTTTAATTAAAAACAATCACGGTAAGGTACTTAATTGTTACCCAGATATGATTTGATATTAGGATTAAAACAACTGCATTGTACATTTAAAGCCTTAACACTAAAACATGGTATTTCTCTCTCCCTAGTTCTTGGATTGAATTGAATTGAATTTATTTGGGTAACAGACATATACAACAAAATGTACAATGTGGACCATTGCACGTTTTCTAACCTTAAAAAACAATCTATTCATTGAACATCATACGTATCTTTCAGATCAATACACCTGACCAGCAGTAGGGGCCACAAGGGGGCAGTGGAGTGGTTTTTCTTAGTTAGACAACCATTTCCAAATCAAAACCCTTGCCTGCTTTTTAAAGCAATTTCTACTTTTTCTTTGCTTAATCTTCAAAAGGAGGCTATTCCATAGACAAATGCCTGTAAAGAAAAACGTGCTCCTCGCAGTACTGTTTACTCTTGAGATTTTACAAGAAATAACACCAGCTCTGGCATTGTAACTGTGCTGGTTACAGACCATATCAATGTGGTTTAACTGTGCTGGTTATAGACCATATCAATGTGGTTTAACTGTGCTGGTTATAGACCATATCAATGTGGTGTAACTGTGGCTGGTTATAGACAATATCAATGTGGTGTAACTGTGCTGGTTATAGACCATATCAATGTGGTTTAACTGTGCTGGTTATAGACCATATCAATTGTGGTTTTAACTGTGCTGGTTATTGACCATAATCAATGTGGTTTAACTGTGCTGGTTATAGACCATATCAATGTGGTTTAACTGTGCTGGTTATAGAACATATCAATGTGGTTTAACTGTTGCTGGTTATAGACCATATCAATGTGGTTTAACTGTGCTGGTTATAGCCATATCAATGTGGTTTAACTGTGCTGGTTATAGACCATATCAATTGTGGTTTTAACTGTGCTGGTTATAGACCAAATATCAATGTCTTTTTTCATATAAACTGGGGCACGACCATTTAAGATGATAGAGTTTAAGTTGTCCACTCAATCTTACCTCCCGGAACTCCTGTACCCCTATGTGGTCCTAGGGGGACATTATGTGGGTCCTAGGGGGGACATTATGTGGGTCCTAGGGGGGACATTATGTGGGTCCTAGGGGGACATTATGTGGGTCTAGGGGGGATATTTATGTGGTTTCCTAGGGGGGACTTGTTCCAAGGGTTATGTCGCTGCCGGAGAATATTTGGAGTCAAACGCAGGCAACACAGGTGTTGAGCGACAACCACCAGAGGTTTTTACTCAAAATAAATGCGCACAATTCCACAAATGGAAATAAACAGATGCGCTACACGTATCCAAATAACCATACAGCCTAACGCCAAAACAATCCACGGGACAAAACAGAAATGAAAGCCCAGAGGCGTTTAAATAGGGAACATGAGGGGGGGAATTGGAAAACAAGGTGTGTATAATACAGACAAAACAAAACGAAAAACTGAACAAAGTCGACTGATGGTGGTGAACTAGAAAGCCCGTGACGTCGACCGCCGGAACACCACCCGAACAAGGAGAAGGGCCGACCTTCGGAGGAAGTCTGGACAGGACTTATGTGCGTTCTAGGGGGGACATTATGGGTTCCGCTAGGGGGGACATTATGTGGGTTCCTAGGGGGGACATTATGTGGTTCCTAGGGGGGACATGAGTGGTGTCCTAGGGGGGACATTATGTGGGTCCTAGGGGGGACAATTATGTGGGTCCTAGGGGGGACATTATGTGGGTCCTAGGGGGGACATTCTGTGGGTCCTAGGGGGGAACATTATGTGGGTCCTAGGGGGGACTTTAATGTGGTTCCTAGGGGGGGGACATTAAAGTGTGGTTTCTAGGGGAAATATTATGGGTGGGTTCTAGGGGGGACATTCTATGTTGGGTCCTAGGGGGGGACCATTATGTTTGGGTTCCTAGGGGGGGGACCATTGAGTCAGGTTCCTAAAGGGGGACCATTAATGTTGGTTCCTAGGGGGGGAACTTATGGTGGTTCCTAGGGGGGACCATTATTGGTGGGGTCCTAAGGGGGGACCATATGTGGGGGTCTAGGGGGGACAATTATATGTTGGGTCCCTAGGGGACTTATTGGTGGGGTTCCAGGGGGACCATTATGTAAGGTCCTAGGGGGGAACATTATGTTGGTCCTAGGGGGACTATTATGTTGGGTTCCCCTAGGGGGGACAATTTTTATGTGGGTTCGCTCGGGGGGGACATTATGTGGGGTCCTAGGGGGGACATTATGTGGGTCTCTAGGGGGGTTTACATTTAACTTGTGGTTTCCTTAGGGGGGAACATTCTGTGGGGTTCCCCCTAGGGGAACCCATTCTGTTGGGGTCCCTAGGGTTGGGAGCCCAACTATGTGGGTCCTAGGGGGGGCCATTAATTGTGGTCCCTAAGGGGGGGACATTATTGTTGGGTCCTAAGGGGGGAACACTAATGGGTCCCCTAGGGGGGACACTATGGTGGGTCCTAGGAGGGGGAAACAAAATTATGTGGGTCTCGGGGACATTATGGTTGGGGTCCCCCTAGGGGGAACATTATGTTGGGTCCTAGGGGGGAACATTCTTTGTGGGTCCCTAGGGGGGACATTCTGGTTGGTCCCTAGGCGGGACCATTTATGTGGGTCCCCTAGGGGGGTACATTATTGGGTGGGTTGCCTAGGGGGGGAACAATTTATGTGGGCCTAGGGGAACATTAATTGGGTTCTCCTAGGGGGGAACCCATTATGTGGTTTCTGCTAGGGGGACAAATTATTGTGGTTTTTCCTAGGGAGGTGTGGGGGGGGGGGGGAGGGGAGGACCATTCTGTGGGTTTTCCTAGGGGGGTTGGGGTAGGCACAATTATGTTTGGGTTCCTAGCGGGGGACCCCTATTATGTGGGGTTTCCCTAAGGGGCGACAATTTGTGGGTCCCTAGGGAACGTTTTATGTGGGGTCCTCAGGGGGGACAGATTTTGTGGGGTCCCTAGGGGGGGACATTATGTAAGGTCCTAGGGGGGAAATTATGGTGGTTCCCCTAGGGGGGGGAAAGGACATTCTGTGGTTTCCTCAGGGGGGACATTTTATTGGGTTCTCCCTAGGGGGGACATTATGTGGGGTCCCTAGGGGAACCATTATGTGGGACATCCTAGGGGGGACATATGGTGGGGTCCTAGGGGGGACAATTAAGTGGGCTTCCCTTAGGGGGGACCATTAATGTGGGTTATCCTAGGGGGGACAATTTATGGGTGGTGGGTTCCCCTAGGGGGGGACATTTATGGTGGTCCTAGGGGGACATTAATGGTGTGGGTCCTTTCCTAAAGGGGGGGACCATTCAGGCCCCATATTACCAAATAACACTCACACTGGTTGGGTTCTATGGGGGGGGGACAATCCTTCAATGTACGTGTTAACATTATGTGGGTTCTAGTGGAGACATTCAGCATATACCTGATAACATTATTTTGTATGACCAGCATTCTCTTGTTCAGCTTTTTCAATAGCCCACTTAACCAAGCAGAGCAGGCATAATCAACATGACACTGAATCATGGTTGAGACAAGCAGTTTCTTAACTTTGAGTTCATAAAGAGGTTTGTGCTCGAGAAGGTACCCCTCAAATGGATTGGTAAGGAAATCTCAACAACTTTAGATAAGGTGTTGAGCATCGACACGGGCCTGTAGGTTCCTACATCTGTTTTACTGCTCTTCTTGTGGAGAGGAACCAGCCTGGCTGTTTTGAGATCATTGGGAAATGTAGCACTACTAATAGAAAGGTTTATAATATGAGTTATCATTTTAGCAGTGACACAGGCACTCTCCTTTATCTTGCAGGAAGGTTATCCAACCGAGTTGTTTTGTTTTTTGCTCGTTAAGCATAGTAGATTGGAAACGCTGTCCTCTGTTACTATGCACAGCTCAAACAAGTCATTTGTGATACCTTTGTTATGGTAAAAGATGCTAATGGCAGACTGGCCATAGTTTCCAGAGCCAGTGGGTAATCACTTTTCCTGATGAGGTCTAAGATCTCGATCCATTTCCCCGACCGTTGTTTGATTCTAATTTGTTTCATTGGAGTCAGAGAGTCGAGTGCGGACAGAAACATCTCTTTAAAAAGATACCAAGCTCGATCAACATCATCACATGAGACCAATCCACATTTCCAAGTCCTTCTACAAAACCTTCCTTTGAGTTTTGTTCCATAGACTGTACCTCCATGTAGTTATTACCTGGCTCTAGTAGCATTTTGGATGTCTTACGGGTACAGTAGGTTACCATATGATCACTAAATCCAATATTTAAGACTCCTGACTGACAGATGTTCTCTTGGTCTGATACAATAATCAAATCCAAAGTTGATTTACTGTCAATACACACCCGGGTGGGCTCAACAATCAGTTGTTTTAGTCCAAATATGTAACGGCTTTCGTTGGTGGAAGGAGAGGAGGACCAAAWTGCAGCGTGGTACGTATCCATAATAAATGTTTAATCGAGAATGAATACAAAAAAGAACAAGAGAATCAAATGAAAACCGAAACAGTCCCGTATGGTGCAAACACTAACACAGGAAACAATCACCCACAAAACACAATGACAAACAGGCTACCTAAATATGGCTCCCAATCAGAGACAACGACTGACACCTGCCTCTGATTGAGAACCATACTAGGCCAAACACATAGAAATATAACAACAGAACAAAACATAGAAAAACAACATAGAATGCCCACCCCAACTCACGCCCTGACCAACTAAAATAAAGACATAAAAAAGGAACTAAGGTCAGAACGTGACAAAATAACTGATTAAAGATATACAGTGCATTCACTAGTGTACTTCTCTGGGGTGGTAACTGCACATCTGTATTAAAATCACCAAGCAGGATATATTCCCTGTCAGAAATACATTGTGATCACAGCAATTTGATTTAAGTAAATCATAGAAATCATTCTGCTTAGGAGGCCGATAGCACACACCAACAGGTATAGGACGATAGCACACACCAACAGGTATAGGACGATAGCACACACCAACAGGTATAGGACGATAGCACACACAACCAGGTATTATGGGACGATGCACGACACCAACAGGTTATATGACTGATAGCAACACAACAGGTATAAGGACGATAGCACACACCAACAGGTATAGGACGATAGCACACACAACAGGTACAGGAAGATAGCACACACCAACAGGTATAGAGACGATAGCACATCCCAACAGGTATAGGACGTATAGCACACATACCGAATGCGTATTAGGAAGATAGTACAAGCACCAAAGGTATAGGAAGATAGAAACTTAGACAGTCCAACAGGTATAGGGAGATAGACACAACAGGTATAGGACGATAGCACACACCAACAGGTATAGGACGATAGCACACACCAACAGGTATAGGACGATAGCACACACCAACAGGTATAGGACGATAGTACACACCAACAGGTATAGGACGAAGTATCTCATGCAACCTCAAGTCCATCCATTTTCAGATCTGAGCGAGGATTAAAATGCACATCGTTCCTAGTAAAAATGGATTCACATGGATAAAATGAAGTCCTCTCCGATTGAACCAGTTGAACGTGTCATTTTCTGTGCCCACTGCCGATACGTTGACTATTTCATCTAGATTGAACTCATCCTCCTTGCTCATGTCCAGCAGCCCAATGTTTGGCTCTGTGTTTAAACAACATACCTTGCAAACAAGCAAAATGCTACTTTGAAACTTTACAGCTTTATTATATGACAAGGGGTTGGATATCAGAAACACTTTATGTGAACAAATATTTCACAGATGTCGCGAGCCACCGCTTTTGAATTCTTCCTTGCGGTCTTATCGCAATTTGAGCATAGGTGTTTGGCTTGTTTTGTGATGTTTGGGCTAGGACAGGGGTGCACATTGCCACAGAGTAGCAGGCTGAAAGGAACAAGCAGCTTGTTGGGGTTAACACCGTTTTTCCTGTGTACCTTCCCCCGAGCGGCTCAGCTGTTCCCGGAGGAATGGTGATATCAGGGGCCGGTATAGTTGTTCATGGCCCGAAGTTTACATTTTGAAAGGGAAGATTTCCATCCCATGCACCATCCACGTCTCTCCGTGTAGGTAGAAAGGGAGTTTGGGATATTCTCCATGTAAATCAGAAATACCAAAGCAAAGCTTCTTTCCAGAGACATATTTGGATGATTGTTCGCAGAACGTTTATTGAAGTACCGTATTATTAGTGCCTGCAGCGGACAACTAGTTGACTTGTGCAGACCTGTTGTAGCAATCAGTGTAATAGTAACAGAGAGAGTAATAGGGATAGGGAGACAGAAAGGGAGTGTATTTCTTAGGTCCAGGCATTACAATACCCCTCAGTGTTAGAGGTAGGGGGAACCTCTGGCTGCTTGTGTAATGTAGCGGGTAGACCACCCTTAATGAGTTGCAGGTTGCACTAAATGAGAGCAGTTGCGTGTAATCGATGTAATGTTATCTGGGTTTCCATGTCAGGTCCTAGGGCACCACGTCCTTATCTCCACTAGTTTCCATTCTCTCCCGCTCTTCATTTTAAGGAGCCTTGTAATGAGAGAACACTTACATTCATCACAACCTTTCCCCTGCTCCCTCTAACTTCCTCAAATTATCCAATCACACTGTATCTACATGCTCCAGGGTGTGTGTGTGTGTGTGTGTGTGTGTGTGTGTGTGTGTGTGTGTGTGTGGTGGTGTGTGTGTGTGTGTTGTGTGTGTGTGTGGTGTGGTTCATA
>NW_019945447.1:0-3494 GCF_002910315.2 Salvelinus sp. IW2-2015 | reverse complement strand
AAGCAAGGGAAACATGGCTTAACATTAGTAGAAACAAGGGAAACATGAACTCAACATTAGTAGAACAAAAGTGGAAACATTGCCTTAACATTAGTTCAGAACCAAGGGGAAACAGTGAAACTTAAGGCTTAGTTATCAACAAGGGGAAACATATGGCACCTTCAACATTAGTCAACAAGGGAACATGCCCTAACATTAGTTTCAGCAAGGGGGGAAACATGGACTTAACATTAGTAGAACAAGGAGGAAAACATGGACTTAACATGTAAGTAGCAACAAGGGGAAACATGGCTTAACATTTCAGTAGAACAAGCGGAAACATGGCTTTAACATTAGTTCAGCAAGGGGAAACATGGTCTTAACATTAGTAGAACAAGAGGGAAACATGCTTAACATTAGATTAGAACAAGGGAACATGCTCAACATTCAGTTACAAGGGAAAAACATGGCAACATATTCAGCAAGGGGAAACATGGCTTAACATTAGATAGAACAGGGGAAACAGGCCTAACATTAGTGAACAAGGGAAACATGCGCTTAAACATTAGTAGAACAAGAGAACATGGCCTGTAACATTAGTTCAACAAGGGAAACATGGATTAACATTAGGTAGAACCAAGTGGAAACAATGGCTTAACATTAGGTAGAAACCAAGGGGAAACATGGCTTAACATTAGTAGAACAAGGGGAAACATGGCTTAACATTAGTAGAACAAGGGGAAACATGGCTTAACATTAGTAGAACAAGGAGAAACATGGCTTAACATTAGTTCAACAAGGGGAAACATGACTCAACATTAGTAGAACAAGTGGAAACATGGCTTAACATTATTATCCCAGGATTATCCCAGTTAAAACATTATTATCCCAGGATTATCCCAGTTAAAACATTATTATCCCAGGATTATCCCAGTTAAAACATTATTATCCCAGTCAAGGCTACAGCAGTAGTGCTTTAGCCTTGACCTTGTCTCCATGTCCCTTAATACATGCGAGGACCAACAGGCCAGTGGCTGTTCATTATTTCCACTGTCTGTCCCACTTTGGACACCAAGGCACATGTCTGTGCCCAATTTTGTAACCAATACCCTTGAACATTAGTAATGGAAGACGACTGGGCGAACCTATGACTACATTAGCCTTCAGAAGGTCTGGTGGTGTCAGGGCTGGGCTTGGCCAGGCTCCAGCCCCCCTGTTTCCTGTGTTCCTGCCCCCCCTCTCTCATTCCAGCCCCCCTGCTCCCTAGTTCTCTGGCCCCTCTCTCTGTCTCCAGGCCACCCAGGTCTGGGGCCTTGATTGAGGGGCCACTGAGTGAGGATGCGCAGCAGCTGCAAACGGCTATTTTTAAGGAGCGGATGCCTTTCTTCTCCCCCTCTGAGAGCGCTGCTCTCCCTCGCCGTTCAACCTCCACACAAGACAGGTCCGGCTGAGGGGCAACGCACACCACAGTGCACTAATTGATAAGGAGGAGAGGATGACAGGGGGAGGTGGAGAGAGAGAGAGATGTTCAAACACACACGGTTGCTTTCTCTCCAGTATCGACTATCATCATGGGATGTTGTGAATGGGAAAGGGGAGTTTTCAGGTTAAGAGCAAACATACAGTACAAACCAGTGGAGGCTGGTGGGAGGAGCTATAGGAGGACCGGCTCATTGTAATGACTGGAATGGAATTAATGGAACCGAGTCAAACATGTGGTTTCCCTTCCTCCTATAGCTTCTCCCACCAGCCTCCACTGGTTTGTACTGTGTGTATGGATAGATGGATGCTACTGTGTGTATGGATGGATGGATGGATGGATGCTACTGTGTGTATGGATGGATGGATGGATGGATGCTACTGTGTGTATGGATAGATGGATGGATGGATGGATGGATGGATGTTACTGTGTGGATGGATGGATGGATGGCATGCTACTGTGTGTATGGATGATGGATGATGGATGGATGGATGGATGGATGGATGGATGGATGGATGGATGGATGGATGCTACTGTGTGGATGGATGGACAGCTGTGTACGATACATTTAAATGCATAGATTTTGGCAACGTATTCTGTAAAGTTCCTAAAAACCAAACTTGGCCAGCATGCCTCTCGTACGGTGGTGTATAATTAGCATTACTGCTCATTGCATCAGTCTTTGACATCTTCTACAAACCGACACTATCTCATGAGGTCCCTAAATAATATATCCTCTTAAAACGAGGAACCCTTCTGTCGAGCTGCACCCCTCTCTTCCTACAAAACGCAGGGCTCCTCTCTCTATCAGGGCTCCTCCCTCTATCAGCCATGGCTGTCCTACAAAACACATGGCTCCCAGCTCTATCAGCCACGGCTGTCCTACAAAACGCATGGCTCCTCTCTCTATCAGCCACGTCTGTCCTACAAAATGCAGGGCTCCTCTCTCTATCAGCCACGTCTGTCCTACAAAATGCAGGGCTCCTCTCTCTATCAGCCACGGCTGTCCTACAAAACGCATGGCTCCTCTCTCTATCAGCCACGGCTGTCCTACAAAATGCAGGGCTGCTCTCTCTATCAGCCACGGCTGTCCTACAAAACACATGGCTCCCATCTCTATCAGCCACGGCTGTCCTACAAAACGCATGGCTCCCAGCTCTATCAGCCACGGCTGTCCTACAAAATGCAGGGCTCCCAGCTCTATCAGCCACGGCTGTACTACAAAACACATGGTTCCCAGCTCTATCAGCCATGGCTGTCCTACAAAACACATGGCTCCCAGCTCTATCAGCCACGGCTGTCCTACAAAACGCATGGCTCCCAGCTCTATCAGCCACGGCTGTTCTACAAAATGCAGGGCTCCTCGCCCCTCTCCACAGTAATGACCCATGGCACCTCACACACTCATTAAGCCCTGGCTCCCTCAGCAGACAGGCATTTTGCCACATTGCTGTAGGGGACAGCGTGCGCATGCCTTCATGGCATGAATGCTAATATAGAAAGAGAGAGAGAGATAAAAACAGAGAGAGAGAAACAGAGCAAGGCCACTATTATCTGAGGTCAAATTCATGCTAGAGATTAGAAGCATCTACACTCTTAGGGAATTAACAATATTTCTAATATGGGTTAGATGGACAAAATCAGATCTTTCTGAAATGAAAAAGGATGGCCCTCCATTCAGCAAAATACATATTTATCTAAACCCTCCCTGAACGATTGTAAAAAAACAAGTGACCCTCTCCTACGTTCTTAGGAAAATAGGTGCTATCTAGACCCTAAAAAGGTTGTTTCCCCAGAGGGTTCTACATGGAACCCAAAATAGTTCTGCCTGCAACCAAAAAGGGTTCTACCTGCAACCAAAAAGGGTTCTACCTGGAACCAAAAAGAGTTCTACCTGGAACCAAAAAGGGTTCTACCTGGAACCAAAAAGGGTTCTACCTGGAACCAAAAAAGGGTTCTCCTATGGGGACAGCCAAAGAACCTTTGGAACCCTTTTTTTGTATACCAAAAGTAATACATTAAAACATAAAGTGGA
>NW_019945446.1:37032-53242 GCF_002910315.2 Salvelinus sp. IW2-2015 | reverse complement strand
CTGTTATTAGTAGTTAAAAGGTTGATATGGATGCTTGAGGTTAATAGCTCGGACACACCGGTAGGATTGTCAAATCTTTCCTGCCAACGGTACTTAGCTTTTGTACTCTCTCTGTGTTCAATGGAACTCCAGGACGAGGGAAATGCCCCACGGTTAAAGGATCCGTTGAGAAACGTACGCCACAAACTTTGACATTTTTTTCTAACTTTGCGTCGTCTTCAGTTCAGCTGGAGTCTGTGGAAAGAACAGGAAGTTACCAAAACACTCCAAACCAGAAGGGGCAGTAGAGTGATTGCAGTGCCTGTCTGTGCACGTTGCTTATGGTCACAGAGAGAGAAACCTCCATCTGAAGACTCAGTTCTCCAGAAACCAAATGAAAAGACTTCCAGCAGTGAAACAACAGTATCTTCCAGGAGTCACGCACGGTTCCACTTCCACCAACATAAACAAAACACAACTCTCCACTTTCTTTCCTTAATAAGTGATTCATTTTAACACCATTTCTGGTCCCGTTTTTAACCAGAATGTTTATATTTTATACTCCCAGGGTTCTTTACAAGTTTAGCATAGCAAAATATCTGTAAAGGTTAAATAAAAATAAATATCTTCCTGCTTAGGTTGGTTTAATAGCTAAGTAGTTAATTCACCTTAAGTTCCTTAGCTGCAGAGCGGCTGCTGTTTTAAGTCTGTGTTCATCAGTGTTTTAGCTGCTGTGGTATGACTCATGCGCTGCGTGTTTAAGTCTTTGTTATCAGTGTTTTAGTGCTGCCTGTAGTATGACTCATGCGCTGCGTGTTTTAAGTCTTGTGTTCATCAGTGTTTTAGTGCTGCCTGTAGTATGACTCATGCGCTGGCGTGTTTTAAGTCTTGTGTTCACACTACAGCGTTTCACTGCTTCTGGAAGTAATGGGTTAGTTCTCACAGTAAACAATCTGTTAAACGATGGAACAGTCATCTAAGGTGATGAACACAACGAGAGAGACACACACACAACACACACCACACACACACACACACCACACACAGTATGGAGTTGCGTAAACTAATCTCGCATTAGATTTAGTGTCGTGAGTCGTATTTTTATTCTCCCCCAAAGGTTTGCGGATGTTAAGTGATTTAGAATGATCATGTTTGTTGCTGTTGCGTTTTTGGTAAACCCTCATTCTCCAGTGGGCGTCATCCCACCACGCTAGGTTAGCCGGAGACTTCCTCCTGCTGCTGTTTTCTGTTTGTTTTTCTCCTTTTCCCCGTTTTTACTGTAATTTAGTTCTGGTTTACTTCTGTCAACACAATTACTGTACATGCCTTTACGCAACAGGGTTCTGTAGCCTTAACACGTGCGGTTTGTTCCTATGGACATCCTGTTAATAACCTTTACACTGGGTTTGTTCATAATGACATCCTTTATATAACCTTTTACACTTGGGTTTTCCAATGTCATCCTGTTATTACTTAACACGTGTGTTTGTTTCCTAATGACATCCTGTTATATAACCTTTTACACTGTGGGTTTGTTCCTAATGACATCCTGTTATATAACCTTTTACACTGTGGTGGTTGTTCCTAATGACATCCGTTAATAACCTTTACACTGTGGTTTGTTCTAATGACATCGTATTATATAACTTTTACACTGTGGTTTGTTCCTAATGACATCCTATTATAACCTTTTACACTGTGGGTTTTTCCAATGACATCCTGTTATATAACTTTACACTGTGGGTTTGTTCCTAATGACATCCTGTTATAACTTTTACACTGTGGGTTTTTCCTAATGACATCCTGTTATATAACCTTTTACACTGTGGTGTGTTCCTAATACATCCTGTTATATAACCTCTGTTCACTGTTCGCTCCAAATCATGATGCAAAAGCCAAATATTTTTTCGGTGATAAACAGGATAAATCAGAGCCACGCATCGTTTTTGCTAAAAGAAAAAAAATTGTTCGCCAAATAGTTTTGCACTTCTTGTCATCTGATGAAAATAAAGTGTTTTTTTCTGTCAAATGTTTCCACTAATTTAACGATCTGTACGCCCCTGATCTTCACTGAACCAACAAACACTGATTTTCAATATAAAAACTTGTAAATGGTTTAAAACGCAGATTTTGTTTGGGGGGGGTGTCTGTTTGAAAAAATGCCAGATATAGTGAAGGTTAATGCGACCCCTGATTTAGTGTACTACTCTTGACCAGGGCTCTGGTTGAAAGTCGTTCACTATCTAGGGAAATAGGATGCTATATGGAATTAATGGTGTCCTACATACCATCAGGCTTACACTCTGTAGCCTAGCCTCTGTCGTTGTTTACAATAGCTTCTCTCCAGGATGTGATGAGGAAGGGAGGGGGTGTCCTAAGGTGCCTGGTATATCCCTGCCTCCTCTCTCTGGCTATAGGCCTTTGATATGTTGTGTTATCTGAGGCGAGGAAAGCACGAAGGGGTGTCGGTGGGCTCCTGGGTTCTCCCTGCCTGCGACCCGTGTGGTGGCGTGAGAGCCTGCCTCCCTTAGAGCCTCAGAGCCCGACGCGGGGGGTGTGTGTGTGGTGTGTGATGTGTGGTGTGTGTGTGTGTGTGTGAGCAAGCAAGCGACACAGGGCCTGTTTTTGCTTCAGTGAGGCTGGGTAATGGATAGTAAGTGAAATATCTAGTTCAGCGGTGTGGGAGGATGCAGGAGGCTTGCCCTGCGCCAGCCAGGCTGGCCTAGAATCATACTGTGTGTGTTTATTACACAGTGTGACATGTCTCCTGGCAGATAGAGTGGAGGCTGGGGTATGGAGGATAGGACTCCCACTATCCCCCTGAGGTCCAGCGGATCCTGGCATCGTATTCCACCTCGCCTCCCCCTCGCTGCTCTGGTCAGGGTGGAGGAGGAGGAGGAGGGGGAGGACACACAATTAATTGCTGTAACTGGAGAAGTGCATTATTAATGAGGGTGTGGAACGGGCTGAACGGTCCTGGGTTGTTGAGCTCTGATTTGATCTAATACTGAACTTCTGTTGTCTTCCCTCCACCTCTCTGTCTCCGTCTCTGTCTCCCTCCACCTCTCTCTCTTCGCTTACGCTCTCTGTCTCCGTCTCTGTCTCGCTCCACCTCTCTCTCTCTCCCGCTGTTTCTCTCTTTCTCTCCTGCTGTTTCTCTCTCTCTCCCGCTGTTTCTCCCTCTCCCGCTGTTTCTCCCTCTCTCCCACTGTTTCTCCCGCTCTCTCCCTCCCTCTCCCTCCCTCCAGAGGACCCAGCAGAGGCTGATCTGTGGCTACTCAACAGCTGCACTGTGAAAAACCCGGCCGAAGATCACTTCAGAAACTCCATCAAGTAAGGCCCCTGTACTCCTCTTCCTCCCATCTCCTAGTCTTCCTCCCCCTCTTCTTCTCGTCACTCACGCACATCCYTGGAGGCAGGGTTCACACGATACTGAACCCCTGAAAAAGAAACCTGGTTGAGAACACTGGAGACAGTAAAAACATGATTTTAAGTCCGACGTCTTTTCCACTGATATCTACAGTTTTATTTCCTGTCACACTCAAAACAACTGATCTCTCAGCTGCTGTAGAAACGTTTTTATTTTGTACTGTGATACCATTTTCCCCCTATACACACAAAACCCAGCAATTTTTAAGGATAAACAAGTGAAATAGTGACTGTAGCATGTTATGGAGGAGTTGTAGGAAGAGTCATCTGTGACACGGACAGAGGCAGGAAATGTCACGCGTCTCTGAGCCTCTGAGGAATGACATTCATAGACGGGGTTCAGATTCAGTCGGGCAGATAACATGCTTTGTGCCTTCACAAACACTCACATACGACAACACACACACACACACACAACACAACACACAACACACACACACACACACACACACACACACACACACACACACAACACACACACACGACATTGATAGCCTGGCAGACGGACAGACACAGGGACAGATGCTGGCTGGCCAGCCTGGCGACGTCAGACACAGGGACAGAGGCTAGCTGACTAGCCTGGCAGACGGACAGACACAGGGACATATGCTGGCTGACTAGCCTGGCAGACGGAAAGACACAGGGACAGAGGCTGACTGACTAGCTGGCAGACGGACAGGGACAGAGCTGACTGACTAGCCTGGCAGACGGACAGGGACAGAGGCTGACTGACTAGCCTGGCAGACGGACAGGGACAGAGGCTGACTGACTAGCCTGGCAGACGGACAGACCCAGGGACAGAGGCTGACTGACTAGCCTGGCAGACGGACAAACACAGGAGACGATGCTGGCTGACTAGCCTGGCAGACGGACAGACACAGGGACAGAGGCTGACTGACTAGCCTGGCAAGACGGACAGGGACAGAGGCTGACTGACTAGCCTGGCAGACGGACAGGGACAGAGGCTGACTGACTAGCTGGCAGACGGACAGACCCAGGGATAGATGATGGCTGACTAGCCTGGCAGACGGACAGACACAGGCTGACTAGCCTGCAGACGGACAGACACAGGGACAGAGGCTGACTGACTAGCCTGGCAGACGGACAGGGACAGAGGCTGACTGACTAGCCTGGCAGACGGACAGGGACAGAGGCTGACTGACTAGCCTGGCAGACGGACAGACCCAGGGACAGAGGCTGACTGACTAGCCTGGCAGACGGACAAACACAGGGACATATGCTGGCTGACTAGCCTGGCAGACGGACAAACAGGGACAGATGCTGGCTGACTAGCCTGGCAGACGGACAGACACAGGGACAGAGGCTGACTGACTAGCCTGGCAGACGGACAGGGACAGAGGCTGACTGACTAGCCTGGCAGACGGACAGGGACAGAGGCTGACTGACTAGCCTGGCAGACGGACAGGGACAGAGGTGACTGACTAGCTGGCAGACGGACAGACCCAGGGACAGATGATGGCTGCCTAGCCTGGCAGACGGACAGACACAGGCTGACTAGCCTGGCAGACGGACAGACACAGGGACAGATGCTGGCTGACTAGCCTGGCAGACGGACAGACACAGGGACAGATGCTGGCTGACTAGCCTGGCAGACGGACAGACCAGGGACAGATGCTGACTGACTAGCCTGGCAGATGGACAGACACAGGCTGACTAGCCTGGCAGACGGACAGACACAGGGACATATGCTGGCTGTCTAGCCTGGCAGACGGACAGGGACAGAGGCTGACTAGCCTGGCAGACGGACATACCCAGGGACAGATGCTGGCTGACTAGCCTGGCAGACGAACAGACACAGGCTGACTAGCCTGGCAGACGGACAGACACAGGGACAGATGCTGGCTGCTAGCCTGGCAGACGGACAGACACAGGGACAGATGCTGGCTGACTAGCCTGGCAGACGGACAGACCCAGGGACAGATGCTGACTGACTAGCCTGGCAGATGGACAGACACAGACTGACTAGCCTGGCAGACGGACAGACACAGGGACATATGCTGGCTGTCTAGCCTGGCAGACGGACAGGGACCGAGGCTGACTAGCCTGGCAGACGGACATACCCAGGGCAGATGCTGGCTGACTAGCTGGCAGACGGACAGACACAGGCTGTAGCCTGGCAGACAGACAGACACAGGGACAGAGGCTGGCTGACTAGCCTGGCCCTGTGTTACATTTTCTCCTCTTGATGCAGCCTTTTATTTGTTTTGGTCCAAAGTGCTTGGTTCCCTCACTGTAGAGTGACAGTGATGACACTCATTAAAGAGCACTGTTCAAACCTCAGATGACACCTATTCAATCTTTAAAGGCCGAGACCAGTAGTAGTGCACTCTGGGTAATAGTGCAGCGGGGAGTGACCCACAACACCACTGATGACATCACTCTGACCATGTCCACTGTGTTCAATATCCCCAGACTGCAGCGTAACTAAGCAACCAGGTAGTTCTTCAGCCCGATGCATATTTCATTTTGTCTCCTCTAACCCGAACAGGAATAACCTTTATATAGCCAACACAAGTGAATCTGTGTAATGTTTATTTTTGGCAGTACGGTGACGTGCAGTAACAGTTTGTGGGACACTCGGTACTAGATGTCAATGTGAAGGATAAACGTGTAGTGCTGAGAGAGACGAGCTGTGCTGTCCTCACGACTGAACAGAGGCTGGCTCTCAGATGTCCTCACTGACGACTGAACAGAGGCTCTCAGACAGGCTCTCAGACATCCTCGCTAACTGAACAGAAAGAGGCTGGCTCTCAGACGTCCTCACTGAACAGAACAGAGGCTGCGCTCTCAGACATCCTCACTGAACAGAACAGAGGCTGGCCTCTCAGACGTCCTCACTGAACAGAACAGAGGCTGGCCTCTCAGACATCCTCACTGAACAGAAAGAGGCTGGCCTCTCAGACATCCTCACTGACTGAACAGAGGCTGGCCTCTCAGACATCCTCACTGACTGAACAGAGGCTGGCTCTCAGACATCCTCACTGACTGAACAGAGGCTGGCCACTCATACGTTCTCACTGACTGAACAGAGCAAAGCGGAGGCTGGCCTCATATGATGATGCACAGACATCTAGTGAGCCAGTCCCAGTAAGTAGCCTCTCTGGCCTCAGCTGTTGGCTGCTATATTGAGGCTTTGTCTCTGTTTGACCTTCTCTCTTGCTGAGAGTCTTAGTTAGCCACTTTAGGCTAAATTGGTAATGACAGAAATATATTGCACATGTTTTTTTTGGCCATCTGAAATAGTGTGTCTTATCAGACTCAGCCATAACGAGGCACGGACCAACAATAGATTACCACACAGGGGCTATGTAATATAATGTATCAATGATTAGATGCTATGGTAATTTCAGAGGTCCGGGCATCTTTTGTTCAAGCACTAGCTACAGTAGTGCTGGGCTTATTCACACTGCTAGGCCGCGCTGCTAATTACCAGCCTAATTGAATGAGAGGCTGTCGCCCGGGCGTCTGCAGTACGAAGCGGCTCCAGAGGGGAATGTTGAGGCTCTGGTGTGTGTGTGTGTGTTGTTGTGTGTGTGTGTGTGGTGTGTGTGTGTGTGTGTGTGTGTGGTGTGTGTGTGTGTGTGTGTGGTGGTGGTGTGTGTGTGTGTTGTGTGTGTGTGTGTGTGTGTGTGTGTGTGTGCCGTGGTTCCAAACACCTGCTTCTAAACTGCCACTTCCTCTGCAGGGTCTTTGATCTTACTGTGAGCTGCTGGGGCAGACTCCTCGGATAAGAGCGGGAACAGGGAGCAGGAGGTCATAGAGGGGTGTGTGTGTGTGAGATATGGGCCGTGTGGTTGTGCTAATGTGTTAGATGTGATCGGAGAGAGAGAATGGGGGGAAAGGGAAGGTGGTTTTAGCACATACATTTTTTATCCATGGTTGTTTTGTTATGCATGGTGATGGTGAAGTATGGCTCTCCTAACTGTGGTGTTCTCTAGAGATGGTGAGGTATTGGCTCTCCTAACTGTGGTGTCTTTAGAGATGGTGAGGTATGGCTCTCCTAACTGTGGTGTGTCTAAGAGATAGTGAGGTATGGCTCTCCTAACTGTGGTGTGCTGTGTCTAAGAGATGGTGAGGTATGGCTCTCCTAACTATGGTGTGTCTTAGAGATGGTGAGGTATGGCTCTCCTAACTTTGGTGTGTCTCAGATGGTGAGGTATGGCTCTCCTAACTGTGGTGTCTCTTAGAGATAGTGAGGTATGGCTCTCCTAACTGTGGTGTGTCTCAGATGGTGAGGTATGGCTCTCCTAACTATGGTGTGTCTTAGAGATGGTGAGGTATGGCTCTCCTAACTGTGGGTGTGTCTCAGATGGTGAGGTATGGCTCTCCTACACTGTGGTGTGTCTCAGAGATGGTGAGTTATGGCTGTCCAAACTGTGGTGTGCTGTGTCTTAGAGATGGTGAGGTATGGCTCTCCTAACTATGGTGTGTCTTAGAGATGGTGAGGTATGGCTTCTCCTAACTGTGGTGTGTTCAGATGGTGAGGTATGGCTCTCTAACTGTGGTGTGTCACAGATGGTGAGGTATGGCTCTCCTAACTGTGGTGTGTCTAAGAGTGGTGAGGTATAGCTCTCCTAACTGTGGTGTGTCTAAGAGATGGTGAGGTATAGCTCTCCTAACTGTGGTGTGTCTAAGAGATGGTGAGGTATGGCTCTCCTAACTATGGTGTGTCTTAGAGATGGTGAGGTATGGCTCTCCTAACTGTGGTGTGTCTAAGAGATGGTGAGGTATGGCTCTCCTAACTGTGGTGTGTCTTAGAGATGGTGAGGTATGGCTCTCCTAACTGTGGTTGTGTCTAAGAGATGGTGAGGTATGGCTCTCCTAACTGTGGTGTGTCTAAGAGATGGTGAGGTAGTAGCTCTCCTAACTGTGGTGTGTCTAAGAGATGGTGAGGTATGGCTCTCCTAACTATGGTGTGTCTAGAGATGGTGAGGTATGGCTCTCCTAACTGTGGTGTGTCTTAGAGATGGTGAGGTATGGTCTCTCTAACTGTGGTGTGTCTTAGAGATGGTGAGGTATGGCTCTCCTAACTGTGGTGTGTCTTAGAGATGGTGAGGTATGGCTCTCCTAACTGTGGTGTGTCTTAGAGATGGTGAGGTATGGCTCTCCTAACTGTGGTGTGTCTTAGAGATGGTGAGGTATGGCTCTCCTAACTGTGGTGTGTCTTAGAGATGGTGAGGTATGGCTCTCTAACTGTGGTGTGTCTTAGAGATGGTGAGGTATGGCTCTCCTAACTGTGGTGTTGTCTCTTAAGAGATGGTGAGGTATGGCTCTCCTAACTGTGGTGTGTCTAAGAGATGGGAGGTATGGCTCCCTAACTGTTGGTGTGGTCTTAGAGAGAGATGGTGAGGTATGGCTCTCCTAACTGTGGTGTGTCTAAGAGATGGTGAGGTATGGCTCTCCTAACTATGGTGTGTCTTAGAGATGGTGAGGTATGTCTCTCCTAACTATGGTGTGTCTTAGAGATGGTGAGGTATGTCTCTCCTAACTATGGTGTGTCTTAGAGATGGTGAGGTATGTCTCTCCTAACTGTGGTGTGCTGTGTCTTGGCCTAAAGTAGTTCTTCATCCCCTCTTTTGCAGTTGCAGACTAACATTGTCCCCTGGTGACACTGGTGCCACTATGTTTTTCAGTTGGTGGCACCAGCCCATGATTTGTTATTCGCGGCGTCACTCAATAGAATTTTTTTGTAGTTTTCATGTTGTGATTCAAAATATTTTTTTGTGTGCAACTTAATCCCCTAATCATGATTTCCAGTTGTCATGTGCTATTTTTGTTATATTTTACTGTTAAAATATATATATTTTGTGTATTTGTGTATTTTACTGTTAGAATAGGGCTCCAGAATGTAAATTTGACTGCACATTGTATATCGTAGGTACATTTTAATTGGGGCTAATTCACTACCTGAGTAATTGGAACCTCAAAACACAGTAGCTAGATGGCTAACTCTATATATAATACCCACTGCTAGTAGCCATGCACAGTGTCTTCAGAAGGTATTCATACCCCTTGTCTTATTCCACATCCCCCATCTACACACAATACCCCATTATGACAAAGTTGAAAACATGATTTTAGACATTTTTGCAAATTTATTGATAATGAAATGCAGAAATATATCTAATTTACATAAGTATTCACACCCCTGAGTCAATACATGTTAGAATCACCTTTGGCAGAGATTACAGCTGTGAGTCTTTCTGGGTAAGTCTCTAAGAGCTTTCCACTCCTGGATTGTACAATATGTACACATTTCAGCTCTGTCAAGTTGGTTGGTGATCATTGCCAGACAGATATTTTCAAGTCTTGCCATAGATTTTCAAGTAGATTTTGGTTAAAAAAATAAAATTATAATAATAACTAGGCCACTCAGGAACATTCAATGTTGTCTTGGTAACCAACTCCAGTGTATATTTAGCTTTGTGTTGCGACCTCATTGGACGGTAGGCTAGAGCGTGTAGGCCTCATTGGGCGGTGGGCTAGATCGTGTAGGCCTCATTGGGCGGTAGGCTAGAGCGTGTAGGGCTCATTGGGCAGTAGGCTAGAGCGTGTAGGCCTCATTGGGCGGTAGGCTAGAGCGTGTAGGCCTCATTGGGCAGTAGGCTATTGCGAGCGTGTAGCCCTCATTGGGCAGTAGGCTATTGCGAGCGTGTAGGCCTCATTGGGCGGTAGGCTAGAGCGTGTAGGCCTCAATTGGGCGGTTGGGCTAGATCGTGTAGGCCATTGGGCGTGGCGGGCTTAGAGCGTGTAGGCCTCATTGGGCGGTAGGTCTAGAGCGTGTAGGCCTCATTGGGCGGTAGGCTAGAGCGTGTTAGACTCTCATTGGGCGGTGGGCTAGAGCGTGTAGGCCTCATTGGGCGGTGGGCTAGAGCGTGTAGGCCTCATTGGGGGTAGGCTAGAGCGTGTAGGCCTCATTGGGCGGTAGGCTAGAGCGTGTAGGCCTCATTGGCTAATGTCTTTCATCCTTACGTCTAAAGAGCCACGAGGTGAAACGTGAAGATGGGTCTCGTGATGTCATCTCTAATGGCCATAGCAGGTACTTTTATTTTCTTTATTTTCTCTTCTCTTTCTCTCTGCTAATATCGCTCCCACTCTCCTTCCCTCTCTCTCTCTCTCCCTCCCTCCCTCTCTCTTACCTGGGTCCCCCCTCATAAAGGGCCTGTCGTCAGAGGTGCTGCAGGGAGATTAGGTCCCCCCCCTGCCTGGCTACAAAGCGCCAGCTGTGCTGCGATGTATCCCCTCCCCTCACACCCTTAATTCACACCAGAGTAATTTGATTAGGGGCTTTTGGGTCCACTGCTTACTTTCAGCATTTTCCCATGTACATTGCCATCCTGTATTTCTGATGGCAGCAGTAGAACAGTACAACAGACCTGATTCCACCGAGAGAACGCTGGAGAACCAMACTGCTGGCTCATTTGCATAAAAACGGTCAGATTAAAACAGGAAGTGTTTTGCATTTTGATTATTTTTCCTTCTTCATCAGTGTCGTTAGGTCACGTGGGATACTGTGGGAAGGTGAAACGGGCCTAGTAGCCAGGAGGTGGGAGTCAGGGGGGATGGGCAGATAGAAGGTGTGTGTGTGTGTGTGTGTGTGTGTGTGTGTCTGATGAGCATGGGGAGGTAACCAGCGTTTTCGTCTCCTCAGAATCATGATTTCCGTCTACGGCAGGAGGTTTAACCCTTCACTGCTCCACTCGGCTCGAACGCTGTTGGAGCTGTTCTGTACCTGGGCCTGCGTCCCAAATTACACCCTATTTAGGAATGTGGCCCTGGTCAAAAGTAGTKWACTATTTTTTATATAGATCTGGTTGGTTTTAGCTGTCCTGCGTCAAACACATTTGTCAAATAGTTTTGAACACTTGAGCTGCTCTTAATTTAGCTCCTACTTTGGCCCGGTACCATGAAACCACTAGACGGGGTCCAGAAGATATGCTGTGAACCTATAGCTCTGGGGGTTTGGCTCAAACACATTTGTCAAATACTTGAGCTACTCTTGGCCTCCACTGCAATAGGAGGGAGGGAGGGGGGGGTACAGAGGAGTATCTGAGATCTGATTGGTCTAGCTGTCCTGGGTCAAACACAATACTTCAGCGGAACTTGATTCATGGACTTTTTGTATTAGAATTGTATTAGTATTAGTATTAGAATACTATTTGTATTAGAATGAGTTTACCTGGTAAAGTTCAAACTAAATAAATATATCCTCAAATACTTTATGAAACCCGTACTTCACCCAGCAGGTTTGGGTGCAACGGTGGACTCGTGTTGAAGTTTCAACATTTTTTCCCCCCCGAGAGGCAAGTTGACTTTGCAGCAGTAGAGCATTAAAAACATAACATAWAAACTAAAATCCACATGGATCTCAATGATACACAATGGAAACTTATCTTCCATATCTAATCCTTACTGGGATAGATATCCTTCCCTCAGAACCTACYGGAACAGCAGCTGGTTCTAGAGTCTCTAAAAGTTGTCAGAATGGAACGCTTTGAGTTCTTAGAATGCTCTGATTCCTCTTCTCCTGGACTCTCCCTATTCCACTTAGTCACCTCAGTACGGTGCAATTAGATTGGGCTTTTATGGATCTGAGCCCTAATTTGTAAGGAATGTAAGTTTAGCACCTTGAAGTCTTGACGTGTAATTGAAGAAAAGGTTGAAGTGGACGGGGACGGTAATGGACTGAGTGTGTGACTGAGTGTGTGATTTATATGTTGTGCCTTACAGACATCATTTGCATTGCATATATGTGTAAAAGTGTAGGGAATTAGAAACCATTTTTGACGTGTTGAATTGGGTTGTATTTAATCTGTCCCTCCTGAAAGAGCCTCAGTATGTGATTTGTTATTGTMTAAAGCTGAGAACTCATCAGGGAAGTTGGAAGTCTGGTTTGAGTTTGAGTTGAACCGTGTCTTTATATGCCGGATGGATTGAAGGGTTTCATTCAAATCTCTATTTTCCTAATCACAAATCACTGATCATTTTCAGCACATTGTCCACTGCCTCTCTCTAGTAAAATACCAAATTACAAATTGACTTAAACTGCTCTGTGTAATCTTAATCCTAATGAATATGCAAATAGTATTGAATTTCAGGCTGTAGGGAAAGAGTGCCTTTCCATAATCACACAGTTCGATACGTTGTAAAGGATTTATTTCCCTCTGAAAGTTGAGCTCTGTAGAGACGGATCTGAAAACATTCTGATGCAATGCTAATGCAATTAACACTCTATTCATCTGCAGGACCAAGACCTAGGTTGCATTCCAAATGGCACCCTATTCTCTACCAAGTGCACTACTTTTTTAGTTCACAATGTAGGGAATAGGGTGCTGTTTGGGATGCAGACATACTCCAACCCTCAACGGTACCAGACAACCTGTATATAACTCATTAGGCCTCTCTCTGTCTCTCTCTGTCTCTCTCTGTCTCTCTCTCTCTCGCACTCTCTCTCGCTCTCTCTCTCGCTCGCCCTATTTTCCTCTCTCACGCCCTCCCATCTGTCTTTCTCTCACCCTTCCCTCTTTCTTTCTCTCACCCGCTTTCTCTCTCCCTCTTTCGCCCTCTTTCTCTCTCCCTCCTTTCTATTTCTCTCCCTTTTTCTCTCCCTCCTCTCTCCTCTGCTTTCTGTCTCTCTGGTACTGTGGCATCTGCTTCTTCGAACAGTCTGTAGATTGTTGATTTACATATTGAATGAATGCAGCAGGCCTTGCCAGTATATACCCACACCAGCCTTATCCGCAGGATAAACAAGACTGAACAAAACCCTGTAAATGACTGACTGATGCAAGAGGAGCGACATCACACACACACACACAGTCTTAGCAGACCTTCTGTCCTCCTTTCACATGACCAGCCGAGATCCTGTCTCCGGTCCCTGGCAGACAGAACGAGAGGGATAAAGAGAAAGATAAGCGAGGGAGTCTGAGTAGTGGCCACACAGCCTGGCACACGGCTGGCACGCACAACAGCCACCTCACGCTCAAGTCACACGCTCTCCCTCACTCCCGCTGCCGCTCGCTCTCCCTGGTACACCCGCGTGCGGTAGACACACATGCGCGCACGCACACTCTTCTGAGGGCCACACGGAGTGACATCTAGAGAAGTGGTTCATTGTTCAGCTCGCCCCACTCTGTCTTCACGCTCCACTGAGCAGCTAGCTAAGTCCCTAAACTCTTTTGGGAAAAAAGGTTCCATATTGAACCAAAACAGAGGATCTGTGACTTGCTTCATATATGGAACCCTTAAGAGTCTATACAGAACCTTTCTTTAATAAGTTCTATGATCAGAACCCTAGGGGTTCTTGTAAACAGAAACAAAATATGTTCCATACAGAACCACAATTGTTATAAGGTTCTACATGAAACCCCCAGGGTTCTGATCATAAACGGAAAACAAAAATGGGTTCCATATACACTGCTCAAAAAAATAAAGGAACACTTAAACAACACAACTGTAACTCCAAGTCAATCACACTTCTATGAAATCAAAACTGTCCACTTAGGAAGCAAACACTGATTGACAACTAAATTTCACATGCTTGTGTGCAAATGGAATAGACCAAAGGTGGAAATTATAGGCAATTAGCAAGACACCCCCAAAAAAGGAGTGATTCTGCAGGTGGTGACCACAAGACCACTTCTCAGTTCCTATGCTTCCTGGCTGATGTTTTGGTCACTTTGAATGCTGGCGGTGCTCTCACTCTATGGGAGCATGAGACGGAGTCTACAACCCACACAAGTGGCTCAGTAGTGCAGTTCATTCCAGGATGGCACACAATGCGAGCTGTGGCAAAAAGGTTTGCTGTGTCTGTCAGCGTAGTGTCCAGAGCATGGAGGCGCTACCAGGAGACAGCCAGTACATCAGAGACGTGGAGGAGGCCGTAGGCGGGCAACAACCCAGCAGCAAGACCGCTACCTCCGCCGTTGTTGCAAGAGAGTGCACTGCCAGAGCCTGCAAAATGACCTCCAGCAGGCCACAAATGTGCAATTGTGTAAAGTGTGTAAAGGCCTCAACCCTTAGTTGAGCTCAAATGAGCTCCAGAAATAGTTCATAATGACCACAGTTGTGTTTGTTGTGACTACATCTCCAGTGATAAAACACTAAAATAGAGACCCGTTCAAATGAGCGAGGCGTAAATCGGACCGCCACCCTGCTTCGGTTGGGTCATCGTTATTCATAACTATGCATTATAATATTAAACACACGCCTCGCACGCTCGCCTTCGGTGAGTTTAGGCCATAGTTTTGAAATATGCACTAGTGGCCAGGGAGGCATCTTTATTGGAATTGAGGCCCACGTTAATCTTGTACCAACTCTGGCTGACTGATTATAGACAGTACAGTAACCTATGGGTTGATGACTTCCTTATTGAACAGTACGTCCATATGGGTTGATGACTTCCTTATTGAACAGTACGTCCTATGGGTTATGACTTCTCTATTGAACAGTACTGTCCATATGGGTTGATGACTTCCTTATTGAACAGTACAGTAGCCTATGGGTTGATGACTTCCTTATTGAACAGTACAGTAGCCTATGGGTTGATGACTTCCTTATTGAACAGTACTGTTCCATATGGGTTGATGACTCCTTATTGAACAGTACTGTTCCATATGGGTTGATGACTTCCTTATGAACAGTACAGTAGCCTATGGGTTGATGACTTCCTTATTGAACAGTACTGTTCCATATGGTGATGACTTCCTTATTGAACAGTACAGTAGCCATGGGTTGATGACTTCCTTATTGAACAGTACTGTTCCATATGGGTTGATGATTCCTTATTGAACAGTACTGTTCCATATGGGTTGATGACTTCCTTATTGAACAGTACAGTAGCCTATGGGTTGATGACTTCCTTATTGAACAGTACTGTTCCATATGGGTTGATGACTTCCTTATTGAACAGTACTGTTCCATATGGGTTGATTACTTCCTTATTGAACAGTACAGTAGCCTATGGGTTGATGACTTCCTATTGAACAGTACTGTTCCTATGGGTTGATGACATCCTTATTGAATAGTACTGTTCCATAGGGTTGATGCTTTCCTTATTCTACAGTACAGTAGCCTAGGGTTGAGACTTCCTTATGGGTACTGTTCCATATGGGTTGATGACTTCCTTATTGAAACAGTACTGTTCCATATGGGTTGATGACTTCCTTATTGAACAGTACTGTGGTTCATGAAGAGAAGAAAAAGGAGCAAAAACGTGAGGTAACTGCTGGAAGTTAACGTGAGGTAATCTGCGGATGTTAACGTGAGGTAATCTGCGGAATTAACGTGAGGTAATCTGCGGATGTTAACGTGAGGTAATCTGCGGATGTTAACGTGAGGTAATCTGCGGTGTTAACGTGAGGTAATCTGCGGAAGTTAACGTGAGGTAATCTGCGGATGTTAACGTGAGGTAATCTGCGGAGTTAACGTGAGGTAATCTGCGGAGTTAACGTGAGGTAATCTGCGGATGTTAACGTGAGGTAATCTGCGGAAGTTAACGTGAGGTAATCTGCGGATGTTAAGTGAGGTAATCTGCGGATGTAACGTGAGGTAATCTGCGGAAGTTAACGTGAGGTAATCTGCGGATGTTAACGTGAGGTAATCTGCGGATGTTAACGCAATGACGGTAATCTGCGGAAGTTAACGTGAGGTAATTCTGCGGATGTTAACGTGAGGTAATCTGCGGATGTTAACGTGAGGAATTCTGCGAAGTTAACGTGAGGTAATCTGCGGATGTTAACGTGAGGTAATCTGCGGATGTTAACGTGAGGTAATCTAGCCC